>NW_027264870.1:0-8527 GCF_036320965.1 Panulirus ornatus
TTTTGTCAATTTTCCCTCAAGTTTCCTCCATGTGACCAAAACCATTCATTCCACCTTTTTCTTCAACACCCCAAAGCTACCCCCCCTTCCCATCCCTGTGACCCTTTCCCGCTTCCGTGGCTCTTTTTTCCGCGTTAATCCACCCCAGACTTTAAAAACCACTTCACTACCCCCTTTTTCTCAACAAACGGGCTTCCAATAAATTTGTCCCTAAACCCCTACTGAACCTACAAACCCTTTGCTTTTTTCAATTTACCTCATTTTTTCTTTCACACACTTTACGAAACTCATCACCAACTTCACATTTTCCCCCTGAATCCCACCAGCCGTACATAGCGAACAACAACTACTAAATTTCCCAAGCTCTCTCCCACAACAGCTGAAATACTTCCCCTATTTGTTAAACTTTTTCATTCACCTCCTGATAACCCCATCCATAAACAAAACACCAGGAGACATCATGCACCCCGCCGAAAACCCAAACATTCACTGGGGAACCAACCCTTTTTTCTCTTTTCCTACTCAACCATCCTTACATCCTTGATAAAAACTTTCAACGTTTCTAACAACTTGCCTCCCACACCTAACCAATATTTTCCACAACACCTATCAACTCATCATAGCCCTCCAATCCTTGAATCTACCAATGTGAATATCTACATTCTTTTTTTTTTCTAAGTTTTTTCTCCACATACATTCTTCAAACAAGCCCTAATCCCCAATACTCACCATTTCTGAAACCACACTGCTTTTCCCCAACGAGCTTTTACACCCTTTACTCTTTGAAATACGCCCCATATTTTTTTCCCCCCAAAAATTCTCAACAAACTTATTCTCTTAAATTTGAACACTCAAACTATCCCCTTTCCTTTGTACATAACAGGCATGCTCCCCCAATCCTCAGGCACTTCACCAGAACCTACATATATTGAATACCAAAACAACACATCACCCCTTTTTTAACAATTCCACGGGAATCCCATCCAAACCTACTGTTTTGCTGTTTTTAAAACTTCTCAAACCCTTTTCACTACCCTTCCTTTTACCAACCATTTCCCTGACCCCTCTCACTTTGCAAAAACCATTCCGACCAAACACTCAGCAAACATATACCCTGAAATTTGACACTTACCTTTACCCTTTTTCCTTTGAAAAATCATTAGCTGCTTCCGCCAATCCTTAGGCACCTCACCATAGTCAACATACATTAAACCCTTTACCAACCACCCAAAACACAGTCACCCCCTTTTTAAATAATTCCCCCAAAAATACCACCCCCGCTCCTTCGGCTTTCATCTTCCAAAAGTTTTTTACTACCAAACTTCTCTTTTTACCAAATCATTCTCCTTAACCCCAATTCACGCACCACCTCGACCAAAACCCCCTTTTTCCCCACTCTTATCATCAAACACTTAAAAAAAAACTTCAAAATACCATCACTCCTTCACCACCATTATTTACCCCCCCCATTGCCCCCTTCACCTGTTCCCATTTGCCAATTTCTTATCCTTTATTTACCTCCTTCCAAAACACTTTTTATTTTCCCTGAAATATAATACCTCTCTAACCATCCTCTCTTTCCCCCTTTTTTCACCTCTTACCTTTCCTTGACCTCTTCCCCTTTTCTTTTTACATCCCCCAGCATTAAATTTTCCCGCAAAAATGCCAAAGCCTCCCTTTTCCCTTTTCACTAAAAATTTATTTCCCCCATCCCACCATACTACCTTCTAATCCCCCCCCCACCTTTCTCATCCACAACATTTTTTTGTGCAAAACATCACTGCTTCCCTAAATACCTCCATTCCTACCCCACTCCCCTAATGCCATTTGCCCACCTTTTTTCCATTTTCGCTCAATCTTTTCCCCCGCTTCCCCCACACAGGGCTCCTTCCCAATCACTTACCTCACCACTCCTTCACCCCCAAAATTCTCACTTCTTTTCTGAAAACCCTTCAAACTTTACTTTCCCCCACAAGATATGCAAATATCCTACATTACCTCTCAGCACATTTAAAACTTTTCCAATAACACTCTTTTGGGGATCTCCCCTTACTTATTATATCTCGTTTTTAGAACGTTTTTGGAAATGTTTTTTGATTTGTGGAAAAAAGACCTTTTGGGGTTAATTCTGAGACAACTAGAGGATGTCTGATCATTATCTTTGAGGGAAGTAAATTTGTAGAGGTTTTTTAGAAAAGAAAAAAAATGTTGGGGGAAGAAGTGGGAATAAATAGCTTAAGAGACTTTGGGGAGGAAAGTACCGGAAGACTGATCGAATGGAAAAGGGGGAACAAAAACTAAGGGGGGAGGGGGAAAATTATTATTTAAATATGATTCTTCACAAAAAACTGGGCATGGAAGCCTTGAGGGGGCAGATTAAAAGGGGTGAGTTGTTGAATGAAGAAGAAATTTTATGAAAAAAAATAAATTTGGGAAGATTTTTTAAGGGGAAAAATTTAAATACTGGGGGAGTTTAAAAAAAAGGGGAAGGCAAAATCAAGAGGTAAAAAAGGGGAAAGAAGTTTAAGAGAATACAACTTTTAGGAGAATGAAAATTTTTTTAAAGGTAATTAAGTGCGTAAGACAAAAAAAATAACATCGGTGAAGGGGGGTAATGGGGGGGATCACAATAGTGGGGATGTGAGGGGAAAGAGGATATTTTGAATTTGCTGAATGTGTTTGATGATAGAGTGGCAATATAGGGGTTTTGGGCGGGGGGTTCAAGTAGAGGGTTAGGGGGAATGTTTTGGGAAAAAGGAAGATATAAAAGCTTTGGGAAGATAAACTGGAAAGGGACGGGGTTTGATTTTTGCAGGGGAAATTTTTTAAATAAGGGGGGGACGGTGTTGTTACCAGTTGGGAAGGAATTAATGTATGAACTCATGGGAGGGCCTGAGGGGGCAAATGCTTGATATGCCAATGTACAAGGGAAAGGGGGTAAATTAGTCTCAAATTTCAGGTATAAGTTTGTTGGTATTCCTGGGGAAAATTTTATTGGGGAAATATTATTTAAGGTGAACATGTACAAAAGCACAATTGGGGGAAAACAGGTGGGGTTTTAGAAATGGGAAATTTGGATGAGGGGTTTTTTTGAAGAATGATGGGGAAAACTTAAAAACAAGGGTTTGTACGTAGCATTTATGGAACAAAAGGGCATATATAAATTGATAGAATGCTTTGTTATATTAAGAAAAAAGGGTGGGGGAGGCAAGTTTTAAAAGGCATAAAAAGTTTTTTTTGAGTAACTGGTACTGGGGAAGAGGGGAAAGTGTTTGGTTCTCGGGAATGATTTGCCGGGGTGCATATGCTCCAGGGTTTTTTAAATTTTTTAGGGAGGGGGTTGTTGGGGAGGTTTCAAGATTTGGGAAGAGGGGCATATGCTCTTTTGTTGAAATTTGGGGAATGAGTCATTTTGTTTTCAATGATAAAGGCTGTTGGCTGTTTCGGGGGGAAAACTGCAAACTTGCGGTTTTGGGTAAAGTGTATAAAGAAAAAGCTGAAGTAAAAGTAAATAAACAATTTATTAGGCAAGGTTGGGGTAAAAGGCAACGGGGATAATTTAATAAAAAAACTTGGGGGAGTGAAGTTTTTAATACTGGAGGGGTTTTGGCAGCAAATGGAACCAGGGAACAAGGGGATCATAGGGGGGGGGAGGGGCAAAGATCGGGGGCGTTGAAAAACATTAATTAAATTTATCTAAAAACAAAAAGGGGTATTTTTGAACCAATATTTTTCCAACAAGTTAAATGTTTCGGGGCAGGGTTAGATAATTGTGGGAAAGGGGGGTAGGGGAAATGAAATTTTGAGACAAATGTTGTAGGTTTTTATGGGAAAAGTCTAAAATAAAATGGTGAAAAAAAAACGGGTTGAAACAAAATTTGAAAGGGTTTGGTCACAGGAGAAATGATGGGGAAAATTTGACAAAAGGGGTACGCAATGAAACAGACAAAAGAAGGGCCCAACCCCCCACAAACACATGTTATCATATATTCCCCACGCTTATATATTTACCTAACTTTATCCTTACATTATATACCACACAACATAACATTAACACATGTACATAATTTATACGTTTGCCCTATTCACCCCTCGCCACCCTGCCACACATGAAATTCAACCCCCCCCCCCTTCACGGGGTGGGCTAGAAAAGACATAAAGGCCAAATGCACCAAACCCCAGCTCCCTTTTTCACATCCAGGCCCACAAAACTTCCATGGGGTTTTCCCCATCGCTTTACATGCCCCGCTCAATCCACTGACACCTCGACCGGAAAAAACATCGTTTCCAATCACTCTATTCCTTTCACACCTTTCACCTTCCCCATGTTCAGGCCCCGATCCCTCAAAAAATTTTTCACTCCATCTTTCCACCTCCAGTTTTCCCCTTTCTCATTGTTCCCCCCACCTCTGACACATATATCCCCTTTGCAACTTTCCTCATCATTCTCTCCATTAAACCCCAAAACCTTTTTAAACACCCTCTTCTCTCTCAAACCCCACCCTTTTTTTTACCACACATCTCTCTTCCCCTTCTTTTCTTTCTCGATCAAAAACCTTTTCACACCACATATTTCCCAAACTCTCATTTCCCGCACTCCACCCTCCTCCGCACAACCATAAACCCCCGCCTCGCAACCATATAACTGGGACCATATTTCCTTCAAACATACCCCTTTTTGCTTTCCAAGTAAATTCCCAACCCACTTTTTCAACGCCCCAACTTTCACCCCCTCCCCAAACCCTTGATTCACTTCCCTTCCATTTCCATCTGCTGCCCAAAACACCTCCTCGATTCTGAAACACTTCACTTTATCCAGTTTTTCCCCTTCAAACTTTCCTCCCAATTTACTTGTCCCCAACCCTACTGTACCAATAACCTTACCTTATTCAATTTACTCTCAGCTTTCTTTTTTCACACACTTTAAACCAACTCAGTCACCAGCTTCTGTAGTTTCTCTCCCGAATCAGCCACCACTCTGTTCACACAAACAACAACTGACTCACCCCAACTCTCTCTCCACAATAAATGCTACTTCCCCCCTTTCCCAAATCTCTTTCATTTACCCCCTAACAACCCATCCATAAACAAATTTAAAAAACTAGGAACACACCACCACTGCCGCAAACCCCACATTTTTCGTAACAATCACTTTCCCTCTTGCTGCACGACACATCTTTACATCTTCATAAAAAAATTTTCACGCCAACAACTGCCTCCCCCACCATATATTCTTAAAACTCCCCCAAACACTCATCAACCATCATCCCCCTCCAAAAATAAATGCAAATAAACCATTTTCTTTTCAAGTATTTTCTCACATACATTCTTCAAAGCAAACACCTATTCACAATCCTCACCACTCTAAAACACACGCTCTTCCCCAATCTGATGGTTGTCAGCTTCCCCTCTCAATCAACCCCCCAAAAATTTTTCCCCGGGGTACCAACAAAATTTTAACCCCGTAATTTTTTCTCACTTTTACCCTTTCCTTTTTTACGAGCGATCAAAAACTCCAATTTTCCCCACCCAAAGGTCATATTCTAAGTAAACCTTAAACCAAACCTCACAATCAGCACCCCCTTTTTTTTAAATTTCCCCTGCAAAACCATCCAAACCGCTGCCTTGCCCCTTTCTTTCCGCAAACTTTTACTGGTGGGAAGGGAAATTTTTAAAGCTGAAAAATTTTTTTTCAGATGAAGGGAGTTACTGTAAAAGAAAATTTTTTATTTTTCAGGAAATTTGGTTTTCGGAAAGGGGCGTAATGTTTTCCTTTTGGTTTTAAATTTTGTTTTGGATGGGGTTGTTGGGGAGGTGAATGGAAGATTTTTTGGAAAGGGGCAAGTATGCAGTTTTTTGGGGGATGAAGGGGTTTGGGGAAGTAGTAAATTTTGTTTTTCCCAATGATGAAACAGCCCCGGGTGGCTGTTTTAAATGAAAAAAACTGCAGAAACTGGGGGCCCGAATCGGTAAAGTGTGTGAAAGAAGAAAGTTGAGAGTAAATGTGAAAAAAAGGAAAAGGGGTTATTAGGTACAGTAGGTTGAGGTAAAAAACGGAGGAACCATGGAACAGAAGTAAATTAAGGGGGGGGAAAGGGGGATAAAAAATTTCTGGGGGTCTTGACGAATTGTGGGGGTTGAGAAGATTACCGGGGAAAGCAAAAAGGGGTATTTTTTAAAAGGGAAAATAGTTTTCCCCAATAATGTTATAGGGTCGCGAGGCGGGGGCTATGGATAGGTTGTGGAGGAGGGTGGCTGTCCCGGGAAAAATTGAGATGTTTGGGGACAGAAATTTGGTGTGGGGTTTTTTTTATCAAATAAGAAATAAAAGGGGTTTAAGGGAGAATGTATGGAAATAAAAAGAGTGGGGTTTGAAGGGGCAAAGAGGGTTTTTTTGGAAAGGGGTTTTGGTCACATGGAGAGAATGAGGGAAGAAAGTTTGACAAAGGGGAAATATTTTGTTCTGAGGTGGGGGGAACGGGGAGAAGGGGGAGCCCAAAATTTGGAGGGGGAAAATGGGGAGTGAAAAAGATTTTGAGTGTTTGGGGGCCTGAACTGGCAGGGGGGTAAAAAGGCGTGAAAGGAATAAAGTAAATTTGGAAAACTATGGGGGTATACCGGGTCGACTTGCTGCCCAAGATTAAACCCAAGGGCATGTGAAGTGTCGGGGGTAAACCAGGGAAAAGTTGTGGGGGGCCCTTTGGATTGGAAAGGGAGCTTGGTTTTCGGTGCAAAATTTTTAAAATGACACTAGAGACTGAGTGTGAACAAAAGTGGCCTTTTTTTCTTTTCCTAAGGGTACCTTTGCACAAAAAAATTTGGGGGGGGGGGGTTGTTTTTTTCATGTGGGGGCGAGGTGGTGATGGGGGAATAAAGGCAGACAGTATGAATTATGGTACCTTTTAATATGGGATAAAGTCTGGTGTGTATATATATTTATAACGTTGGATTGGGAGGTATGTATATGTGCTGTGTGGAGGGTTTGTATATACATTTTTTGCGGGGGGGGTTTTGGGGCCCTTCCTTTTGTCTGTTTCCTTGCGCAAACCTTTCTAAAGCCCGGGGGGTAGCAACAAAGCAAAGACAGAACCCTTCCCCCGAACTTTTTTTTAAAAGGGAAAATAAATGTTTTTTAAATTGTGGTTTTCTGGATGATAGGGTTTTTTTTAAAATGGGCTTTGACAAGAAAAAAGTGAAATTGGGAAAAAAAGTAGGGTTAGGCATTGAAGCTTATTTATAACCCGGGGTTTTTAAATTGGGTGAAAAACACTATTTACGTTTGTTTTAAATAAATTAAAAAAATTTTTCCCTTTTTTCCCTAACCCAAAGGGGGGGAAACCCTTTTGTGACATTTATTTTTTCATTTTTTTTTTAAGCTAGAAAATTTTTAGTTTTCTAAATTGTTTTCTTAAAATTTTTTACATGATATTATATGTTTGTGGTTTTTGTTTTGTATGCGTGGGGTGTGAAAGTGTTTGTATGTGTAATAAATATGTAATTACCCTGGGATTTGGGGTGAAAGAATACTTCCCACGCATTCCTCCGCGTGTCGTAAAGGGAAAGGGGGGGACCCCCAAAATTTTTTTTTTTTTTTTTTTTTAACTTTTTTAAAATGGGAAACAAAGAAGGAGTCACGCGGGGAGTCTCATCCTCCTCAAAAGGGTCAGATTTGGGGGGCCTAAATGGTGTGGATGAACCAAATTTTGAAAAAAGGAGAGATAGGAGTATGTTTTTTGGGGAAAAGGGAAACCCGGGTGTTTTTGGGTCTGAGTGAAACAAAACTCAAGGGTAAAGGGGAAGAGTTTTGGTTTTTGGGAAAGTCTGGGGAGTAAAAATCAGGGGGTTTGTGAGAGGACAAGAGCAAGGGAAGGAGTAGCGTAAACCCGAAAAAGGGGTTGGGGGAAGTATGTTATAGAAGGGAAGAAAAAAAATTTTTCGATTAATAGGGTAAAACCCCAAGTTTATGGAGAGAGGGTGGGTGATTATTGGTGGGGATATGCAACCCGGGCATGAGGAAAAAAAGACATGAAAAGCAAGTGGGTTTGGGGGCACTGAATGAGTGTGTTAGTGGTTTTGATGCACGAGAACCCGGGGGTAGTGTTGGGGGATTTTAATGCAAAGGTGAGTAATGTGGCAGTTGAGGGGAAAAATTGGTAAAACCCTGGGTGGGTTTAGTGTTTTTTAAATGGAAAAAGGGAAAACTTTTAGAAATTTTTTTTTTGAAAAAGGGCTGATGATTGGGGAAACCTGGGTTTTAAAAGCGAAATACTAAGTATAAATTAGTAAGTAAGGGGAGATGGCCAGGACGTTTTTTTGGTTAAAGTTTAATTGACGGGGCCCCGAAAGAGAGACTTTTTTATGTTAAAAAGTGCTTTAGAGGTTTCAACTGGAGGGGGGTTTTGTCATTATCTTGTGGAGGGTAAGGTGAAGATTTGTATGGGTTTTTTTAGAAAAGAAAGTGAATTTTGGGGTGAAGAGGGGGTGAGGGGTAAGTAGCTTGGGAAGGGGAAATTTGTGGGAAGTACCA
>NW_027264871.1:0-7423 GCF_036320965.1 Panulirus ornatus
CATTCAAGTATTTAGTCAAGTAAATTAGATAGAATATTAATGTAAGAAACCCAATTTTTTTAATTGAAAATCATTTGAAAAGCAATTATGGTAAAATTCTTTAAACAACGAAGAAAGCAAAAGTCGACTGTTTTCATGATTCCAAACCACCCAACTTTCCACTGTATATGTTACGTAATTTCAAGCAGATGCCTTTCAGCAGATGGAAGCTCAGCAACTTATAGTTGGAAACTTACCTACAACGTGCTTTCAGTAGTTCTGTGGCAAAGTTTCGTAGCTCAGGCAAACCTTATCATACATATATAGCTGTCATAAGTACCCATAGATACTACCAAAGAACCCAATTCGTAAAAACCTTCAATATTTCACACGTAACCAATGAAATTCAATAACCTTGTCATCAATTTCTTGTAGTAGACACTGTGATATTTTCGTTGTCCATCTCTGTACAAAATCATTTCTTTCATAAATCTTGTGCACCTAACGCCATGGCTCGCCCTTAAAATCTGTGATGTCTAATATCCTTGCTAATTTCAAGGCAAAGATTCGAATTGATCCTTGGAAGACACCATATCCACTCTGTTGGTTTTCACTGACATACTTTGCCACTTCAACTTCCAACTGTGGCCACTTGTTACACTTCCTCTGTTAGCACATTTGTTTTTCAGCATATGTTTGAATTGTGCAGACACCTTTCTCCAGTCTCTAACATTTTATTTTGGATACCTTAGATTTCCTTGCTGCTGCACAGATGTTAGTTTTCTTGAATCCATGCTGAAGAGAATATGGGCCAAACACGTTTGTTTTTTGGCAGGACTAATACTCATACTGGTATTTGTTTGGTGTCTTATGTATTTTTCAAAATGAATGCTTGTAGATTAAAAGTACCGTAACATTGTATTCTCTACAATATTCTCACGTTTCTGGAAAATGAGAGGCAAGGCAATACGAGTATAAACACAATTTCAGTGTACTGTAATGTTAAAGGCTGCTTAGAAAGGGCAAAGGCAAAGCATCCTCGACAATGGGCTCTGCTATATCAGATAGATGGTAAATGTTTTTTGAATCGTTTTCAGTTCAAAACTATTACACCTTAATGTATTTTACCTTAACTGTGCCGGAATAAATATAATCTTAGAAAGAGAAGTTTTTCTGAAACATGATATATTTCAATGTAGAATACGATAAGATTAATGAATACAAAAGACTTTATGTAACCATCTGATGTTCAAGAGATCTTACTCATTTTTCAATAGTTTTTGGTTAAAATAGTGTCGTATTTCAATGATATTCTTTTCGTTTTGTGCTTGATATAATACATTCATGGAATATATATATATATATATATATATATATATATATATATATATATATACATATATATATATTTTTTTTTTTTTTCATACTATTCGCCATTTCCCGCCTCAGCGAGGTAGCGTTAAGAACAGAGGACTGGGCCTCTGAGGAAACATCCTCACCTGGCCCCCCCCTCTGTTCCTTCCTTTGGAAAAAAAGAAAAAAAAAAAAAAATGAGAGGGGAAGATTTCCAGCCCCCCGCTCCCTTCCCTTTTAGTCGCCTTCTACGACACGCAGGGAATACGTGGGAAGTATTCTTTCTCCCCTATCCCTATATTCTGAAAATATAATTATTTCATTGCCTGCCAAGAATTTTTCTCCTACTTATTGCTATTAGCATAGTGCATAGTCTAGCACTATTCCCATTCTAATTAGAGGAGCTACATCATTTACAAAATCTGTTTATACTACAAATGACTTAATGCTTTGGTAACAAGCTGTGATTCAATACCTGATTCAACTAATCTAGCTACAGATCATCAACTTTCTCATTACCAGGCCCCTATTCCATGTTCTCTTTTGTTATTACCTAATATTGTTATCTTACAAGATTTTTTCTTTTGGGTAAAATACATTAGGAAATCAATACTTACAATTCTAAGCACAAAAAAAAATCAACCAATATGAAAGACATTAAAATATATTAGATGGTGAATGATGGGATGAAATGCCTATTTCTAGTGAAAAATATACCTGTAATCACAACTTACTGGTTATTCACAGGAAAATATTCTTGTGTACAACATACACAAGTAGCTTGAAAACACTAGCACATAATACTCAATCCATGTGCGATTTCTTGTGTTTGAAAATATCCTTAATATTTAACCACATAGTTTTTTCACATATCTTACACTCATATTTCTTCTTTGTAGGATCTCCGTCATCTCCACCTTCAGTCTCATCATCAACTCCAGATGATTGCATTGCATATCTTAAACACTTTGTCAAATGTGCCAGACGTTCTAGAGTAGTAAGATGTAACTCTTGGTCACAATAAGGACAAATAGTATCATAGGAGGTGATAGTTGTGATCATGCATTCAGTATCAAGTAGGCAGTTGTAAGTGAGGAAGTCTGTTAAGTCAACTCCACCTTTAATATCAATGGCTGGACACAATTCCCCTTTGTATCCCTCACTGAATGGATTTCACACTCAAGATGCAATCACCTGGTCCCGGCCGCTGAGTGGAGGAACTTTAACATCTGCAGCAGAGAAACCGACGTGGAGTGAAAGGGTTCTTTTAAGAAAAAGTCACCATTCCAACAACAAGATCCATCTCTAGCTTGTTTGCTTCTGTTCACTATCTGTCTTGATTTTCAATTGAAGGTGTTAAAATGCTGTATCTGAGGTCTAGAAATTTTTTCAATTAAAGACGAAGGAGGGTATTGATTGAGAGGGTGAAGGCATGTACAACATCAATTGACGAAAGAAGTGAGGCTTCCATAAGTGTTATAGGATTTGTGATCAGTGTGTATTGCTTTGAAAAATGATTGTGGAAATACATAGATAAGCAAAGGGTATTTGTATTGTAGCATTTATGGAACTGGAGAAGGCTTATGAAAGAGTTGTAGATATGCTCTGTAGGTAGATATTAAGAATATATAGTTGGGATGGCAAGTTATTTTACTGAAATAGTTTTTAATCGAGGATATGGCATGTGTAAGTGTAGGAGAGAGGAAATGATTGGATCTTAGGAGATGTAGGTTTGCGGCAGGGTGAGTTGATGTCTCCATGGGTTGTTAATTTGATTAATGGATGGGGTTGTAGGGGGTGGAATGCAAGAGTTTTGGAAAAAAGGGGCAAGTATGCAGTCTGTTGTGGATGAAGAAAGAGCTTGGGGGCAGTGAGTCATTGTTGTTCTCTGAAGAAACAGCGCTGGTGACTGGTGCAGAAGCTGGTGGACTGATAAGGTAAAGTGTGTGAAAAAAGAAAGTTAAGAGTAAAAGTGAATAAAGAGCAAGGTTATTAGGTACAGTAGGGTATGGAGAGTCAAGTCAATTGGAGTTAAGTTTTAATGGAAAAAACTGGAGGAAGTAAAGTGTTTTAGAAATCTGTTAGTGGATCCGGCAGCAGATGGAACCATGTAATCGGAAAAAAATCATAGGGTGGGGGAGGGGGCGAAAGTTCTGGTAGCGTTGAAGAATGTGTGGAAGTCTGAGAACATTATCTCGGAAAGCAAAAATGGGTATGTTTGAAGGAATAGTGGTTCCAACAATGTTGTATGGTTGCGAGGCGTGGCTATGGATAGAGTTGAGCGCAGGAGGGTGGATGTGCTGGAAATGAGATGTTTGAGGACAATATGTGGTATGAGGTGGTTTGATCGAGTAAGTAATGGTAAGGGTTATGAGAGATGTGTGGGGGGGGGAAAAAAAAAAAATAAAACGAGTGTGGTGAGAGAAGCACGAAGAGGGTGTTTTGAAATGGTTTGGTCACATGGAGAGAATGAGTGAGGAAAGATTGACCAAGAGGATATGTGTGTCAGAGGTGGAGGGAACGAGAAGTGGGAGACCAAATTGGAGGTGGAAAGATGGAGTGAAAAAGATTTTGAGTGATCGGGGCCTGAACATGCAGGAGGGTGAAAGGCGTGCAAGGAATAGAGTGAATTGGAACGATGTGGTATACCGGGGTCGACGTGCTGTCAATGGATTGAACCAGGCCATGTGAAGCGTCTGGCGTAAACTATGGAAAGTTTCTGTGGCCTGGATGTGGAAAGGGAGCTGTGGTCTCGGTGCATTTTTCATGACAGGTAGAGACTGAGTGTGAACGAATGGGGCCTTTGTTGTCTTTTCCTAGCGCTACCTCCCACACATGAGGGGTGAGGGGGTTGTTATTCCATGTGTGGCGGGGTGGCGATGGGAACAAAGAAAGGCAGACAGTATGAATTATGTACATGTGTATATATGTATATGTCTGTGAGTGTTTATATATGTGTACATTGAGATGTATAGGTATGTATATTGCGTGTGTGGACGTGTATGTACATACATGTGTATGTGGTCGGGTTGGGCCATTCTTTCGTCTGTTCCTTGCGCTACCTCGCTAACGCGGGAGACAGCGACAAAGCAAAATAGATAAACAAATAAAATATATATATATATATATATTATATATATATATATATATATATAATATATATATATATATATATATACATATATATATATATATACATATATATATATATAATGCGTAAGACAAAGAACAAATGGGAACTTCAGTGAAGGGGGCTAATGGGGAGCTGATAACAAGTAGTGGTGATGTGAGGAGTTGGAGTGAGTATTTTGAAGGTTTGTTGAATGTTTTTGATAATAGAGTGGCAGATATAGGGTGTTTTGGTCGAGATGATGTGCAAAGTGAGAGGGTTAGGGAGAATGATTTGGTAAACAGAGAAAAGGTAGTAAAAGCTATGCTGAAGATTAAAGCCGTTAAGAAGCGGGTTTGGATGGTATTGCAGAAGAATTTTCTAAAAAGGGGTGACAGTATTGTTGATGGTTGGTAAGGTTATTATTAATTATGTATGACCTATTGTGATGTGCCCTAGCTTTGGAGGAATGCTTGCATAGTGCCATTGTACAAAGGCAAATGGGATAAATTGAGTCCTCAAATTACAGAGGTATAAGTTTGTTGAGTATTCCTGGAAATTATACTGGAAGGTCTTCTGGATTGAGAAGGGTGAAGGCATGTACAGAGCATCAGACTGGGGAAGAGCAGTGTGGTTTCAGAAGTGGTAGAGGATGTTTGGATCAGGTGTTTGTTTTGAAGGATATATGTGAGAAATACTCAAAAAAGCAAATGGATTTGTATATAGCATTTATGGATCTGGAGAAGGCATATGACAGGGTTGATAGAGATGCTCTGTGGTAGATATTAAGAATATATAGTGTGGGAGGCAAGTTTTTTACTGAAAAGTTTTTATCGAGGATATCAGGCCATGTGACGTGTAGGAAGAGAGGAAAGTGATTGGTTCTCAGTGAACGTAGGTTTTGCCGCAGGGTGTGTGATGTCTCCATGGTTGTTTAATTTGTTTATGGATGGGGTGGTTAGGAGGTGATTGCGAGAGTTTTGGAAAGAAGGGCAAGTATGCAGTCTGTTGTGGATGAGAGAGCTTGGAAGTGAGTCAGTTGTTGTTCGCTGATGATACAGCGCTGGTGGCTGATTCGTGTGAGAAACTGTAGAAGCTGGTGACTGAGTTTGATAAATGTGTGAAAGAAGAAAGTTAACAGTAAATGTGAATAAGAGCAAGGTTATTAGGTGCAGTATCGTTGACGGACAATTCATTAGAGGTAAAGTTTGAATGGATGAAAACTGGAGGAATTGAAGTGTTTTAGATATCTTGAAGTGGATTTGGCAGCGGAGGGAAGCATGGAAGCGAAGTGAATCATAGGGTGGGGGAGGGGGCGAAAGTTCTGGTAGCGTTGAAGAATGTGTGGAAGTCTGAGAACATTATCTCGGAAAGCAGAAATGGGATTTATCTTTTGTGTTTGTTTGAATTATAATGGACCCAACAATGTTATATGGTTGCAAGGCGTGGCTATGGATAGAGTTGTGCGCAGGAGGGTGGATGTGCTGGAAATGAGATGTTTGAGGACAATATGTGGTATGAGGTGGTTTGATCGAGTAAGTAATAGTAGGGTAAGAGAGATATGTGGTAATAAAAAGAGTGTGGGTGAGAGAGCAGAAGAGGGTGTTTTGAAATGCTTTGGTCGCATTGAGAGAATGAGTGAGGAAAATATAAAAAAAAAAAGATTGGCCAAGAAGATATATGTGTCAGAGGTGGAGGGAATGAGGAGAAGTGGGAGACCAAATTGGAGGTGGAAAAATGGAATGAAAAAGATTTTGAGTGATCGGGGCCTGAACATGCAGGAGGGTGAAAGGCGTGCAAGGAATAGAGTGAATTGGAACGATGTGGTATACCGGGGTCGAAGTGCTTTCAATGGATTGAACTAGGGCGTTGAAGGCGTCAGGGTAATCCATGGAAATATTTGTGTGGGCATGGATGTAAAGGGAGCTGTGGTCTCGGTGCATTTTTCATGACAGGTAGAGACTGAGTGTGAACGAATGGGGCCTTTGTTGTCTTTTCCTAGCCCTTACCTCGCGCACTTCTAGGGGATGGGGTTGTTTCTATCATTGTGCTCTCTGGCAAATGGGAATAAATACAGCAGAACAGTTAAAAAATATGTCCATTGTATCATATTACAATATATTATATATAATATATATATATATATAATATATATATTTCTGATGTGTGTATATATAAGTATACGTTGAGATGTGAAGGTATGTATATATGCATGTGTGGACGTGGTATGTATATACATGTGTATGTGAGTGGGTTGGGCCATTCTTTCGTCTGTTTCTTTGCTCCTCCTCGCAAACGTGGGAGACAGCGACAAATCAGCAAAAAATAAGTAAATAAATGAATAATATATAATCACACACACACACCGGCACACACACACACACACACACACACACACACAACACACACACAGACACACACACACACACACACACACACACACACAGACACACACACACACATATATATATATAATATATATATATTATATATATATATAAATAAATATAATATATATAATATATATATATATATAATATATATATATATATGGAAAGTGTTGGAAGGAAAGTCAGTTGTGGTGAGAGAATAAGAGCTATGGAAGTTGTAACACTTCTCCTGAAGCAGGAGATGTGGGAGTGTGAGTCAGAGTGAAAGAAAGTAAATACTATAAACTAGGGTAAAGTTAGAAGTGGATGGAGAGGGATAGTGTTATTGGTACTTATGCCCTGGTCCATGTTGATTGAACGAGACAGAGAGGCAGTATTTCGGAGCAGCTGAAGTGAGCGCTGTGCAGGAGACTTGCTATTAGTGAAAGGATGCTTTAAATGCGAAGGTGATTAATGTGTTGCATGGGCTATTCATAGTTTAAATGAAATGGTGAATGAGCTTGTGGATTTGTCTGCTGAAAAAGAATATGATCTGAAATAACTGGTTTATAAAAGAGATATATACATAAGTCATATGTTAATGAGTGGGAGA
>NW_027264872.1:0-6564 GCF_036320965.1 Panulirus ornatus
CAACAGTGAAACACAATTCTAAAGAACGATGAGCGCTGAGTAACATGGTAAAAGGTTCAGCTCTTTAAAAATCATCTGTCACAACCCAAGAAGCAAGTTTATGCTATCTGAGAAAGAGAAATTACTAAGCCTGTGGATGGAAGTTCAGATTTAATAAATCATACTGCTATGGCTCATGGAAGAATACTAGTGGAGGGCTCAGAATCACTTTGAAGAAGTTTAAGGAAGTATGGTAATTGGTTATGCTGAAAAAAAATTTGAGGCTAGGCTTACATGGTTTTAAACAGATTTAATGCTTGTGCCTATTTTCATGTTAAAGTGAAGTGGTTGAGTCATTAAAGATTTTTTTTTCCTTGTTGATAATTTAATTCTTTTGTTTCTTGTCTAGCTAATTAGTAAATTTCTTTATGATATTTCTTTTGCTCAGTTTAGAGGTTGTTTTAAGTCGTGTTTGCATTGCAGTCTGGAGTTTGAGGTGTAAGTGTGGTGGACAAGTACAGTATAGTTCTGGAGTTTGAGGTGTAAGTGTGGTGGACAAGTACTAGTATAGATGGTCGGAACATTGATGTGATAGAAAACACATGTTCTTTTTTGTTTTAGCCAACAAGCACTGGCCCTGCATATGCTGTACTTTTCTAACCTTTCATCAAATAGGGCCACTGACTTCTTGTCTGCTATAACTCTAAAAGTGCATATTATTCTTTCTGCAGCTTCAGTTAATTTCTTATGTACCTCTGTTTGTATAACCCTAAAGTCCTTGTTTCTTTGGTTACTCCCCTGCCATCCATCGTCAAGAGATTTTTTTTTATGTGTTTTTAGTCTTTTACTCTAACTGCAACAGATACTGAGTTGCTATTCTGCACCTCCACCCCAACTACTGACAAATATTCTGTATGTTTTTCTCTTTTAATCTGATTTGAATAGCTTCTAGATATTAACACAAGCCCATCAGACCTTGTTTCTTTTCTAAACAAATTCAACCTTCTTAATTAGGTACCTCCATGAATCCAAATACACTAGACTGAAGTCTAGTTCATTGCAAAATATTTTTTTTTTATGGATCCTATTTACTCTCTCATCTTGTGACAATCCTTCATGATACATGATTTGATTTCTCAGTACATTTAACCTCCTCCCCTTAGCTGTGTACCTTCTGGCTAGCTTCTCAAACAGATTCCTTAAACATCTTCCAAACATCTGTCCTCTTGTGTTCCTCTTTTCTTCTCTTCCTTATGGATCTTTGTTACGACACTTACTGGTCTTGGTGCTTTTTCTTTAATGTAGGTCCATACCAGACTATAATCCATTTGTAACAAAACTTTTAGGGCAGTTTTTGGACTTTGTGACAAGCTCATCTAACATTTCCATTCCAATTTCTCTGCATTCTTTAGACCTCTCATTTATATTTTCTTTCTTGGCTCTGGCTGTGCTCATTCTAAAATATCCCCCAAATTAGTTCTAGTTATAATAATGTAGAATTACTAGCACAAAAAAAATTTAATAAGGAAAATCTTTTAACTGACTACTTATGGAAAACACTAAAAGTTTACCTGCTTTTGTTAGCATAGCATGCACCTTTCTACCCCAGAAAATTTCAGCTTCATGCATTTACTTCTTCAAATGTTAGCCAGTCTTATTGGTGTCTAAGTTTCACATTAAAAGAAAATAACAGATTCACTGAAGTTATCAATAATCATAGGTATGCAATTTGAATGTGGATAAAAACTGTAACTTCCAAGCCTATTAATCTTTCAAAATTTGGGTACAAGTACTACCATCGATTTTCTGGCCACTCTTGGTTCCAAAGCGTACCAGTTTTAAACAATTTTGCCGGACAAACATGTCACATAATAAATAATTCAACACACCCTCTAACCCCACCATCATACATCTCTTATGTCGCTAAAGTACATCATGGACTGCTAAGAAAATTAAATGTAAAACAATATTAAATGTATTTACATGCAAGAGGGAAAAAGAGGGCAAATGAGAGTTGGGGAGTTGAGTAATCATTATATTTAGTGGAGATAGAAAGGATGATCTGGAAGGAGGGTAAATAAAGTGAGTAAGACAAGGGAGCCAAATGGGAGCTTCAGTGAAGGGCGCAAAATGGGGAGGTGATAACAAGTAGTGGTGATGGAGAGGAGATGGGAGTGAGTATTTGAGGTTTGTTGAAATGTGTTTGATGATTGAGTGGCAGATATAGGGTGTTTTGGTCGAGGTGGTGTGCAAAGTGAGAGGGTTAGGGAAAAGATTTGGTAACAGAGGGAGAGGTAGTAAAAGCTTTGTGGAAGGTGAAAAGCGGCAAAGGCAGGGTTTGGATGGTGTTGCAGTTGAATTTTATTAAAAAAGGGAGGTCGACTGTATTATTGACTGGTTGGTAAGGTTATATAATGTATGTATGACTCATGGTGAGGTGACTGTGATTGCGGAATGCATGCATAGTGCCATTGTACAAAAGGCAAAGGGGATAAGAGTGAGTGCTCCAAATTACAGAGGTATAAGTTTGTTGGTATTCCTGGTATATTATATGGGAGGGTATTGAATGAGAGGGTGAAGGCATGTACAGAGCATCAGATTGGGGAAGGTGCAGTGTGGTTCAGAAGTGGTAGAGGATGTATGTGGATCGGGTGTTTGCTTTGAAGAATGTATGTGAGAAATACTTTAGAAAAGCAAATGGATTTGTATGTAGCATTTATGGATTCTGGAGGAAGGATATGTTAGAGGATAGAGTGCTCTGTGAAGTATTAAGATAATTTATGGTGTGGGAGCCAAGTTGTTAGAAGCAGTGAAAGTTTTTATCGAGGGATGTAAGGATGTGTACGTGTAGGAAGAGAGGAAGTGATTGGTTCTCAGTGTATGTCGGTTTGCGCAGGGGTGTGTGGATGTCTCCATGGTTGTTTAATTTGTTTTAGGATGGGGTGGTTAGGAGGTTGAATGCAAGAGTTTGGAAAGAGGGGCAAGTATGAAGTGTGTTGGGGATGAGAGAAGCTTGGGAAGTGAGTCTGTTGATTGTTCGATGATGATACAGCGCTGGTGGCTGATTCATGTGGACAAAACTGCAGAAGCTGGTTGACTGTGTTTGGTAAAGTCGTGCGGAAAAGAAGAAAGTTAAGAAGTAAATGTATAAGAGCAATGTTATTAGCGTACGTAGGGTTGAGGGTCAAGTCAATTGGGAGGTAAGTTTGAATGGAGAAAAAAAAAAAAAAAACTTGGGGGGGGGAGGAAGGTAAAGTGTTTTAGATTGTCTGGGAGTGGATCTGGCAGGCAGATGGAAGCGGGAAGTGGATTATAGGGTGGGGGAGGGGGCGAAAATTCTGGAGGCTTGATAGAGTGGTGGAAGTCGAGAAAATTATTCGGAAAGAAAAAATGGGTATTTTTGAAGGAATAGTGGTCCCACAAAAATTGTTGTATGGTTGCGAGGCGTGGGTTTATGGATAGAGTTGTGGCAGGAGGATGGATGTGGGGGGGAAATGAGATGTTTGGGGAAAATTTGTGTGGTGTGAGGGGGTTTTGAGTAAGAAACGTAAGGGGGAAAGGGGAGGATGTGTGGAAAAAAAAAAGAGCTGGGGTTGAAGGGGCAAAAAGAGGGTGTTTTAAAAGGGGTTTGGGCAAATGGGAGAATGATGAGGAAAGATTGACCAAGGGATATATGTGTCGGAGGGGAAAGGGAAACGAGGAGAAGAGGGAGCCCAAAATTTGGGGAGGGGAAAAAGATGGAGTAAAAAAGATTTTGTGTGTCGGGGCCTGAACATGCAGGAGGGTGATGGGAAAGGGAAAGGGAAATTAAGGGGAATTTTGGACGATGTTTTATCCCGGGGGTTTGAGTGCTGTCAGTGGATTGAATCAAGGGGATGTGAAGCGTCTGGGGTTAAAACCCTGGAAAAACTGTGTAGGTAGTATATTTGCGTGTGTGGACTTGGTTTTTACATGTGTAAAGGGGGGGGGGGGTTTGGGGGTTTCTTTTGGGCTGTTTTCCCTTTCGTACCCCGCAAACGCGGGGACCGACAAGGAAAAAAAAAAGAAAAAAAAAAAAAAAAAAAAAAAAATTTTATTTTATTTTTTTTTAAAATTTTTCTTTTCGCTGTTCCCGCTTGCGGGTTTTGCGCAAGGAAAAAAAGACGAAAGAAAAGGCCCAAACCCCCCCCATACACATGTATATACATTTAAAGTCCACACACGAAAATTTTCAAACCTTTTTTAAACTCAAAGTATACAATTATAACCACACAACAAAAATATATTTCCATGACAAAATTAAACTTAGCCTTTTTTTCATTCCATCGCCACCCGCCCCAATGGAAAAAACCCCCCCCTTTCCCGAAAATTTTGGAAAGGGGCCCTAGGAAAAGAAACAAAAGGGCCCCCCTTCTTAAAACTAGTCTCTTGCTGTTATGAATTTAAAGCCGAAACACAGCTCCCTTTCCACATCCCGGGCCCCCCAAAACTTTCCATGGTTTTTCCCCAGAGCTTACATCCCTGGTTCAACCCCTTGAAGCAGTAACCCCTGGTTTTTCCTATCATTCCCAATTTTACTCTATTCCTTCCCCCCCTTTCACCCCCTGCATGTTCAGGCCCCATCCACAAAAACTTTTTCACTCCATTTTCCCCCTTTATTTTGGTTTCCCACTTCCCCTCGTTCCTCCCCCTCTGACACATAATCCTCTTTGGCCCAAACTTTCCTTACTCATTTTTCCCCTGGGCCCCAAAACCCTTTTTAAAACACCCTCTTCTCTCTCCCCGAACCACAAATCTCTCTTCCCTTTAAATTTTTTAATGAAACAAACCCCCTCCCACCCCCCATTTCCTCAAAAATCTTTTTCCAGCACATCCCCCTCCGGGACAATTTATCCATAGCCCACGCCCCGAACCATACAACATTGTTTGGGAAACCCCTATTCCCTTTAAAAATACCATTTTTTTTTTCCGGGATAAGGGTTTTCGAATTCCAAAACATTCTTCAAAACTCCCAGGAATTTTTGCCCCCCCCCCCCACTATATTTTACTTCCGGTTTCCCTGGGGGTTTCCCCCGCTGCCCAAATCCACTCCCCGATATCTTTAAAAACCCCTTTACTTCCCCCGTTTTTCTCCCATTCAAAACTTTCCTCCCTTGACTTGCCCCCAACCTATTAACTTTTTAAAAACCTTACTCTTATTCCCCAAATTTTCTCTTAACTTTCTTCTTTCACAACTTTTTCAAAACTCGTCACCCGTTTTGCAGTTTCTTTACATTTTAATCAGCCCCCAGGGGATCAAGCGAAAAAAACAACTGATCACTTCCCAAGCTCTTCATTCCCCAAAGAAATTCATTTCTTCCCCCTCTTTCCAAAACTCTTTCATTCACCCCCTAACAACCCCATCCTAAACCCAAATTAAAAAAACCATGGAAAATCACACACCCCTGCCCCCCAAACCAAAAATTCACTTTAGAACCTATTTTTCCCATTATAAATTTGCCTTTTTCCCAAGTATTTTCACGGGAAACTCAAAGCAAACCAAACCTTTATCCCACAAAACCATCCTCTACCCCTTCTGAAAAACCAAAAAACCTTTTCTTTTTTACCCAATCATTCTTTGTTTTTCTGAAAAATGCTTTCCAAACCCCCTTTACCCCAAACAATACCCTCCCATTTTAAATTTCCCCGGAATCTCAACAAACTTATACCTCTTAATTTGAGCACTCCCTTTTATTCCCCCTTTTCCTTTGTACCCAATTTGGAAATTTGCAAGCATTTTGGCCCAAACCCCAGGCATTTAAATGAGTCATACAAAATTAAATAACCTTCCCCAAAACCCGTCAAAAAACAGTCCCCCTTTTTTTATAAATTTTTCCCTGCAATACCATCCAACCCCCCCCCCTTTCCCGGGTTTTTTCATCTTCGCAAAAATTTTATTACCTCTTCTCTTTTTACCAAAAAAATTTTCCCTAACCCTTTTCCCTTTGCCCCACCAAACCCCGACCAAAACCCCCTTTTCTGCCACTCTACATTAAACACATTCCAAAAAACCTTCAAATTTCTCATCCCCCTCCTTCTCACATCACCACACTTGTTTTACCCCCCCTTTTGGGGCCCCCTTTACTGAAATTTCCCCTTTGTTCCCCTTTTTTCGTTTTTTTTAAAAATTTTTCCTCCTTCCAAAAAAATCTTTTTATTCTCCCTTAAAAATTTTTTTTTTACCCCTTCCCCCCCCTTTCCCCCCTTTTTCCCCCTCTTGCACCCTTTTTCTTGACCTCCGCCCCTTTTTTTATAATTTTCCCACTCAAATTTTATTTTTTCCCTGCCAAAAAAACTCCAAAAAGCCTCTTCTTCTCTTTCACTAATTTTTTACTTCTTCATCCCCCCACTCCCCTACCCTTTCTAATCCCCCACCCCACCCTTTTCATGCCACAAACATTTTTTTGCGCCCAAACCATTTCCCGCTTCCCTAAATACATTTCCCTTTCCTCCCTCACTCCCCTTATGTCCTTTTGTTCTCAACCTTTTTCCATTTGTACTCAGTCTATCCGGGTACTTCCTCACACAAGTCTCCTTCTCAAGCTCACTCTCTTAATTTATTTAATG
>NW_027264873.1:0-5000 GCF_036320965.1 Panulirus ornatus
TAATCGTGTTTCATCTTCCCAGTGGACTCATAGGAATATATATATATATATTTATTTATATATATATATATATATATATATATATATATATATATATATATATATATATATATATATATATATATATATATATATATATATATATATATATATATACATATATATATATATATATATATATATATATATATATATATATATATATATATATATATATATATGTATATATATATATATATATATATATATATATATATATATATATATATATATATATATATATATATATATATATATATCAACATTCAACATTATCTCGGAAAGCAAAAATGGGTATGTTTGAAGGAATAGTGGTTCCAACAATGTTGTATGGTTGCGAGGCGTGGGCTATGGATAGAGATGTGCGCAGGAGGATGGATGTGCTGGAAATGAGATGTTTGAGGAAAATGTGTGGTGTGAGGTGGTTTGATCGAGTAAGTAACGTAAGGGTAAGAGAGATGTGTGGAAATAAAAAGAGCGTGGTTGAGAGAGCAGAAGAGGGTGTTTTGAAATGGTTTGGGCACATGGAGAGAATGAGTGAGGAAAGATTGACCAAGAGGATATATGTGTCGGAGGTGGAGGGAACGAGGAGAAGAGGGAGACCAAATTGGAGGTGGAAAGATGGAGTGAAAAAGATTTTGTGTGATCGGGGCCTGAACATGCAGGAGGGTGAAAGGAGGGCAAGGAATAGAGTGAATTCGAGCGATGTGGTATACAGGTGTTGACGTGCTGTCAGTGGATTGAATCAAGGCATGTGAAGCGTCTGGGGTAAACCATGGAAAGCTGTGTAGGTATGTATATTTGCGTGTGTGGACGTGTGTATGTACATGTGTATGGGGGGGGGGGTTGGGCCATTTCTTTCGTCTGTTTCCTTGCGCTACCTCGCAAACGCGGGAGACAGCGAAAAAGTATAAAAAAAAAAAAAAAAAAAAAAATATATATATATATATATATATATATATATATATATATATATATATATATATATATATGTGTGTATATATATATATATATATATATATATATATATATATATATATATATATATATATATATATATATATATATATATATACACATATATATATATCTTTTTTTTTTTTTTTGCTTTGTCGCTGTCTCCCGCGTTTGCGAGGTAGCGCAAGGAAACAGATGAAAGAAATGGCCCAACCTACCCCCATACACATGTATATACATACGTCCACCCACGCAAATATACATACCTACACAGCTTTCCATGGTTTACCCAGACGCTTCACATGCCTTGATTCAATCCACTGACAGCACGTCAACCCCGGTGTACCACATTGCTCCAATTCACTCTATTCCTTGCCCTCCTTTCACCCTCCTGCATGTTCAGGCCCCGATCACACAAAATCTTTTTCACTCCATCTTTCCACCTCCAATTTGGTCTCCCTCTTCTCCTCGTTCCCTCCACCTCCGACACATATATTCTCTTGGTCAATCTTTCCTCACTCATTCTCTCCATGTGCCCGAACCATTTCAAAACACCCTCTTCTGCTCTCTCAACCACGCTCTTTTTATTTCCACACATCTCTCTTACCCTTACGTTACTTACTCGATCAAACCACCTCACACCATATATTGTCCTCAAACATCTCATTTCCAGCACATCCATCCTCCTGCGCACAACTCTATCCATAGCCCACGTCTCGCAACCATACAACATCGTTGGAACCACTATTCCTTCAAACATACTCATTTTTGCTTTCCGAGATAATGTTCTCGACTTCCACACATTCTTCAAGGCTCCTAGAATTTTCGCCCCCTCCCCCACCCTATGATCCACTTCCGCTTCCATGGTTCCAGCCGCTGCCAGATCCACTCCCAGATATCTAAAACACTTCACTTCCTCCAGTTTTTCTCCATTCAAACTCACCTCCCAATTGACTTGACCCTCAACCCTACTGTACCTAATAACCTTGCTCTTATTCACATTTACTCTTAACTTTCTTCTTTCACACACTTTACCAAACTCAGTCACCAGCTTCTGCAGTTTCTCACATGAATCAGCCATATATATATATATATATATATATATATATATATATATATATATATATATATATATATATATATATATATATATATGAAAGGATAAGAATTATGCGCGTGATAAAGATATTCCTATGACTCCAAGGGGAAAATGAAACACGATAAATTCCCAAGTGCACTTTCGTGTAATGATCACATCACTAGCGGAAACACAAGAGAGAGATATAAGTCATTTGATATACATCGAAGAGACGAAGCTAGGACGCCATTTGGTAAACATGTGATTGTCCAAAACATACAACGAGCGTTCATAAATCTATTATTTTACAAATTTTATCAACAATAAAGTTATCTAATTTGCATAGACCATCACCTATATTAAGATTATAATTCTTTGTGTATCTAATAATAGAAAATTCAATGATATTTCTCTTGATAATGGAGTTAGAGTTGATAACTGAGATAGCATTACTCCAATCGATACAATGATCGTAGTTTTTTTTTCGTGATTAAACAAGGCATTTGATTCTTGTCCCGTTCTTATGCTATATTTATGTTGCTTAAGTCTAACAGAAAGCTCCCTACCAATATGACCAACATAAAATTTATTACAATTTCCACAAGGCACTTTATAGATGCATCCAAGAGATTTTCCTGGTGAATTTCTGATTGAGATATTCTTTATAGTATTATTGTTACTCAAGGCAATATTTACATTAAAGGATTTAAGCAACATGGGAAGTAAAATGAAATTATTATCAAAAAGGAGAACTAAATGATTCTTGGTGTCAATGAGAGGTTTCGGCTCAACTCTATAAAATGATTAATTTGCTAAGTTAAGGGACTTATCAATAAAAGATCTAGGGCACATTAACTTAGATCCAATAGAATATATCTTCCGAAACTCATCATCAATAAACTCTGGACTGCAAATACGTAATACCCTAAGGAACATAGATTGAAATGATGATAATCTAACTCTGTCATGTCGAGATGAGTAATAATTCAAATATGAGCATACATTGGTGAGTCTTCTGTATATGCTAAACAGTTTCTTTGCCTATGGATCATGCAATCTAAAATTGGTAACATACCATTATTTTCATTTTCTACAGTAAATTTGATGGAAGGTAGTAAATTGTTAAGCAAGGGGAGAAATATTTGTAAATTTCCATTTGTTGGTCAAGCACAAAGAACATCATCTACGTACCTTAACCAAATTGTATAAGAAGGTAAGATATACTTCAGAAATTTTGTTTCGAGAGATTCCATAAAAAGATTACTTAGTACAGGTGAAAGAGGGTTACCCATTGCCATACCACATTTTTGAGCATAATAATCGCCACTGAACTGAAATACACAGTCTTTTATACACAATTTGACCAGTTCAATGAAAACATACTTCGAAACAGGTAAATGAATATCATCGAAGACATCAAATAAATATTCTAAAAGGTCATCAACCGGAACTTTAGTGAAAAGTGAGGAAACATCAAACCTATCTAGTTTGAAATCAAAATTGACATTGATATTCTTTAGCTTGTTGACTAAATCTACATTGTTCATGAGATTATAATTTGATACCTTACCCACTAAAGGGCTTAAAAAAGAAACTCACCATTTTGACAATTTATATGTGATGGAGTCTACTGAACTCACAATAGGTCTTGCTGGACAATTCTGTTTATGTGATTTGATAAGTCTATACATATATGGCAATGAAGGGTACAAAGATGACAAATATTTGATAAGAGAACTATTACCTTTCAACAACCTCAGTTCTTTATTGAAATGAGAATTAACTTGTTCTAAGGGATTTTGCTAAGTTTAGAATGTGTTGTGTCATCATTTAGAAGATCATTCATTTTAGATAGATATTTACTTATGTCTAAAATCACAACAGTGTTAGCCTTATCTGTTTTAGTAGTATGTATATCTTTGTCTTTTTTTTAAGGTGTTATAAGCTCTTATAAATCTTTCAGTGGAATTAGGTTCCACTGGTTTTGACAAAGTGGCATACACCAAACCCTTTCAGATATAAACTTCATCATTACTCAAATTATTGTATTTCTCTAAATTACGAAAAGACTTTGTGACATCAACACGGTTGGCCTCACTGTTAGAGCACACAAAACTTAATCAATAGCCTAATGCGCACAAGGAATCCTTATCTAGTTTTTTATTAGACAGGTTTACCAAAAAAGAAAGTATACCATGGTCGACGTAAACCGGGACATGTGAAGCTTCTGGGGTAAACCATGGCAGGTTTTGTGGGACCTGAATATGAAAAGGGAGCTGTGGTTTCGGTGCATTGTACATGACAGCTAGAGACTGAGTGTGAACGGATGTGGCCTTTGTTCTCTTTTCCTAGCGCTACCTCGCGCACAGGCGGGGGGAGGGGGTTGTTATTTCATGTGTGGCGGGGTGGCGACGAGATTGAATAAGTGCAGATAGTATGAATTATGTACACGTGTATTATGTAAATGTCTCTGTGTATATCTATGCATATATACATTGAAGTGTATAGGTATGTGTATGTGCGTGCGTGGGCGCAAGGAAACAGACGAAAGAAATGGCCCAACCCACCCCCATACACATGTATATACATACGTCCACACACGCAAATATACATACCTACACAGCTTTCTATGGTTTACCCCAGACGCTTCACATGCCCTGATTCAATCCACTGACAGCACGTCAACCCCGGTATACCACATCGATCCAATTCACTCTATTCCTTGCCCTCCTTTCACCCTTCTGCATGTTCAGGCCACGATCACACAAAATCTTTTTCACTCCATCTTTCCACCTCCAATTTGGTCTCCCACTTCTCCTCGTTCCCTCCACCTCCGACAAATATATCCTCTTGGTCAATCTTTCCTCACTCATTCTCTCCATGTGCCCAAACCATTTCAAAACACCCTCTTCTGCTCTCTCAACCA
>NW_027264873.1:10000-24427 GCF_036320965.1 Panulirus ornatus
GTAAATTTTAGGGAGAATAAAAAGATGTTCTGGAAGGAGGTAAATAGGGTGCGCAAGACAAGGGAGCAAATGGGAACTTCAGTGAAGGGCGTAAATGGGGAGGTGATAACAAGTAGCGGTGATGTGAGAAGGAGATGGAATGAGTATTTTGAAGGTTTGTTGAATGTGTCTGATGACAGAGTGGCAGACATAGGGTGTTTTGGTCGAGGTGGTGTGCAAAGTGAGAGGGTTAGGGAAAATGATTTGGTAAACAGAGAAGAGGTAGTAAAAGCTTTGCGGAAGATGAAAGCCGGCAAGGCAGCAGGTTTGGATGGTATTGCAGTGGAATTTATTAAGAAAGGGGGTGACTGTATTGTTGACTGGTTGGTAAGGTTATTTAATGTATGTATGACTCATGGTGAGGTGCCTGAGGATTGGCGGAATGCGTGCATAGTGCCATTGTACAAAGGCAAAGGGGATAAGAGTGAGTGCTCAAATTACAGAGGTATAAGTTTGTTGAGTATTCCTGGTAAATTATATGGGAGGGTATTGATTGAGAGGGTGAAGGCATGTACAGAGCATCAGATTGGGGAAGAGCAGTGCGGTTTCAGAAGTGGTAGAGGATGTGTGGATCAGGTGTTTGCTTTGAAGAATGTATGTGAGAAATACTTAGAAAAGCAAATGGATTTGTATGTAGCATTTATGGATCTGGAGAAGGCATATGATAGAGTTGATAGAGATGCTCTGTGGAAGGTATTAAGAATATATGGTGTGGGAGGAAAGTTGTTAGAAGCAGTGAAAAGTTTTTATCGAGGATGTAAGGCATGTGTACGTGTAGGAAGAGAGGAAAGTGATTGGTTCTCAGTGAATGTAGGTTTGCGGCAGGGGTGTGTGATGTCTCCATGGTTGTTTAATTTGTTTATGGATGGGGTTGTAAGGGAGGTAAATGCAAGAGTCCTGGAAAGAGGGGCAAGTATGAAGTCTGTTGGGGATGAGAGAGCTTGGGAAGTGAGTCAGTTGTTGTTCGCTGATGATACAGCGCTGGTGGCTGATTCATGTGAGAAACTGCAGAAGCTGGTGACTGAGTTTGGTAAAGTGTGTGGAAGAAGAAAGTTGAGAGTAAATGTGAATAAGAGCAAGGTTATTAGGTACAGTAGGGGTGAGGGTCAAGTCAATTGGGAGGTGAGTTTGAATGGAGAAAAACTGGAGGAAGTGAAGTGTTTTAGATATCTGGGAGTGGATCTGTCAGCGGATGGAACCATGGAAGCGGAAGTGGATCATAGGGTGGGGGAGGGGGCGAAAATTTTGGGAGCCTTGAAAAATGTGTGGAAGTCGAGAACATTATCTCGGAAAGCAAAAATGGGTATGTTTGAGGGAATAGTGGTTCCAACAATGTTGTATGGTTGCGAGGCGTGGGCTATGGATAGAGATGTGCGCAGGAGGATGGATGTGCTGGAAATGAGATGTTTGAGGACAATGTGTGGTGTGAGGTGGTTTGATCGAGTAAGTAACGTAAGGGTAAGAGAGATGTGTGGAAATAAAAAGAGCGTGGTTGAGAGAGCAGAAGAGGGTGTTTTGAAATGGTTTGGGCACATGGAGAGAATGAGTGAGGAGAGATTGACCAAGAGGATATATGTGTCGGAGGTGGAGGGAACGAGGAGAAGAGGGAGACCAAATTGGAGGTGGAAAGATGGAGTGAAAAAGATTTTGTGTGATCGGGGCCTGAACATGCAGGAGGGTGAAAGGAGGGCAAGAAATAGAGTGAATTGGAGTCATGTGGTATACAGGGGTTGACGTGCTGTCAGTGGATTGAAGCAAGGCATGTGAAGCGTCTGGGGTAAACCATGGAAAGCTGTGTAGGTATGTATAGTTGCGTGTGTGGACGTGTGTATGTACATGTGTATGGGGGGGGGGGGGGGGTGGGCCATTTCTTTCGTCTGTTTCCTTGCGCTACCTCGCAAACGCGGGAGACAGCGACAAAGTATAAAAAAAAAAAAAAAAAAAAAAAAAAAAAAAAAAATATATATATATATATATATATATATATATATATATATATATATATATATATATATATATATATATATATATATATATATATATATATATATATATATATATATATATATATATATATATATATATATATATATATATATATATATATATATATATATATATATATATATATATATATATATATATATATATATATATATATATATATGTATATATATTTGATGGAAATTTAAACCTTTATTTAAAGGGAAAGTAGGCGCCGTCGGCAAATGGAAGTCAGTCTTTGAGGACTAGGAAATGGAGCACTGATGGTGGGTCTCGGGTACGAGAGCTCCGTCGTAGGAGAATAATGGTTTGGTTGTCTGGTAAAGGATGTGGTTGGTTTGTTGGTTATTTGGGCCTTAGGCCTATCAACTGCCAGGATCAATAAACCGTCAAGGTCAGGTTATACCCTACAATGAAATCTTAAGCTATAAAAATGAAATAGATTGTATATATGATTTTGTTCTACGGTAACAACATAGTCAACACTTGCCGATAGTATTAAAAATTACAAGTGGTTAAGTATAGCTTGACCTTGATGGCAAGGCTAAGATGATACACATACATCGTAAGTAAATTCGCAGGAAAAATATACAGAGCGACTTCATTAATTTCAGTTTAATAAGTGTGTATTTGATTAAAAGCAATATATATATATATATATATATATATATATATATATATATATATATATATATATATATATATATATATATATTTATTTCTTTTTTTATACTTTGTCGCTGTCTCCCGCGTTTGCGAGGTAGCGCAAGGAAACAGACGAAAGAAATGGCCCACCCCCCCCATACACATGTATATACATACGTCCACACACGCAAATATACATACCTACACAGCTTTCCATGGTTTACCCCAGACGCTTCACATGCCTTGATTCAATACACTGACAGCACGTCAACCCCGGTATACCACATCGATCCAATTCAATCTATTCCTTGCCCTCCTTTCACCCTCCTGCATGTTCAGGCCCCGATCACACAAAATCTTTTTCACTCCATCTTTCCACCTCCAATTTGGTCTCCCTCTTCTCCTCGTTCCCTCCACCTCCGACACATATATCCTCTTGGTCAATCTTTCCTCACTCATTCTCTCCATGTGCCCAAACCACTTCAAAACACCCTCTTCTGCTCTCTCAACCACGCTCTTTTTATTTCCACACATCTCTCTTACCCTTACGTTACTCACTCGATCAAACCACCTCACACCACACATTGTCCTCAAACATCTCATTTCCAGCACATCCATCCTCCTGCGCACAACTCTATCCATAGCCCACGCCTCGCAACCATACAACATTGTTGGAACCACTATTCCTTCAAACATACCCATTTTTGCTTTCCGAGATAATGTTCTCGACTTCCACACATTCTTCAAGGCCCCCAGAATTTTCGCCCCTCCCCCATCCTATGATCCACTTCCGCTTCCATGGTTCCATCCGCTGCCAGATCCACTCCCAGATATCTAAAACACTTCACTTCCTCCAGTTTTTCTCCATTCAAACTCACCTCCCAATTGACTTGACCCTCAACCCTACTGTACCTAATAACCTTGCTCTTATTCACATTTACTCTTAACTTTCTTCTTCCACACACTTTACCAAACTCAGTCACCAGCTTCTGCAGTTTCTCACATGAATCAGCCACCAGCGCTGTATCATCAGCGAACAACAACTGACTCACTTCCCAAGCTCTCTCATCCCCAACAGACTTCATACTTGCCCCTCTTTCCAAAACTCTTGCATTTACCTCCCTAACAACCCCATCCATAAACAAATTAAACAACCATGGAGACATCACACACCCCTGCCGCAAACCTACATTCACTGAGAACCAATCACTTTCCTCTCTTCCTACACGTACACATGCCTTACATCCTCGATAAAAACTTTTCACTGCTTCTAACAACTTTCCTCCCACACCATATATTCTTAATACCTTCCACAGAGCATCTCTATCAACTCTATCATATGCCTTCTCCAGATCCATAAATGCTACATACAAATCCATTTGCTTTTCTAAGTATTTCTCACATACATTCTTCAAAGCAAACACCTGATCCACACATCCTCTACCACTTCTGAAACCACACTGCTCTTCCCCAATCTGATGCTCTGTACATGCCTTCACCCTCTCAATCAATACCCTCCCATATAATTTACCAGGAATACTCAACAAACTTATACCTCTGTAATTTGAGCACTCACTCTTATCCCCTTTGCCTTTGTACAATGGCACTATGCACGCATTCCGCCAATCCTCAGGCACCTCACCATGAGTCATACATACATTAAATAACCTTACCAACCAGTCAACAATACAGTCGCCCCCTTTTTTAATAAATTCCACTTCAATACCATCCAAACCTGCTGCCTTGCCGGCTTTCATCTTCCGCAAAGCTTTTACTACCTCTTCTCTGTTTACCAAATCATTTTCCCTAACCCTCTCACTTTGCACACCACCTCGACCAAAACACCCTATATCTGCCACTCTATCATCAAACACATTCAACAAACCTTCAAAATACTCATTCCATCTCCTTCTCACATCACCACTACTTGTTATCACCTCCCCATTTGCGCCCTTCACTGAAGTTCCCATTTGCTCCCTTGTCTTACGCACTTTATTTACCTCCTTCCAGAACATCTTTTTATTCTCCCTAAAATTTAATGATACTTTCTCACCCCAACTCTCATTTGCCCTTTTTTTCACCTCTTGCACCTTTCTCTTGACCTCCTGTCTCTTTCTTTTATACATCTCCCACTCAATTGCATTTTTTCCCTGCAAAAATCGTCCAAATGCCTCTCTCTTCTCTTTCACTAATACTCTTACTTCTTCATCCCACCACTCACTACCCTTTCTAATCAACCCACCTCCCACTCTTCTCATGCCACAAGCATCTTTTGCGCAATCCATCACTGATTCCCTAAATACATCCCATTCCTCCCCCACTCCCCTTGCTTCCATTGTTCTCACCTTTTTCCATTCTGTACTCAGTCTCTCCTGGTACTTCCTCACACAGGTCTCCTTCTCAAGCTCACTTACTCTCACCACCCTCCTCACCCCAACATTCACTCTTCTTTTCTGAAAACCCATACAAATCTTCACCTTAGCCTCCACAAGATAATGATCAGACATCCCTCCAGTTGCACATCTCAGCACATTTACATCCAAAAGTCTCTCTTTCGCACGCCTGTCAATTAACACGTAATCCAATAACGCTCTCTGGCCATCTCTCCTACTTACATAAGTATACTTATGTATATCTCGCTTTTTAAACCAGGTATTCCCAATCATCAGTCCTTTTTCAGCACATAAATCTACAAGCTCTTCACCATTTCCATTTACAACACTGAACACCCCATGTATACCAATTATTCCCTCAACTGCCACATTACTCACCTTTGCATTCAAATCACCCATCACTATAACCCGGTCTCGTGCATCAAAACCACTAACACACTCATTCAGCTGCTCCCAAAACACTTGCCTCTCTTGATCTTTCTTCTCATGCCCAGGTGCATATGCACCAATAATCACCCACCTCTCTCCATCAACTTTCAGTTTTACCCATATTAATCGAGAATTTACTTTCTTACACTCTATCACATACTCCCACAACTCCTGTTTCAGGAGTATTGCTACTCCTTCCCTTGCTCTTGTCCTCTCACTAACCCCTGACTTTACTCCCCAGACATTCCCAAACCACTCTTCCCCTTTACCCTTGAGCTTCGTTTCACTCAGAGCCAAAACATCCAGGTTCCTTTCCTCAAACATACTACCTATCTCTCCTTTTTTCACATCTTGGTTACATCCACACACATTTAGGCACCCCACTCTGAGCCTTCGAGGAGGATGAGCACTCCCCGCGTGACTCCTTCTTCTGTTTCCCATTTTAGAAAGTTAATACAAGGAGGGGAGGATTTCTGGCCCCCCGCTCCCGTCCCCTCTAGTCGCTTTCTACGACACGCGAGGAATACGTGGGAAGTATTCTTTCACCCCTATCCCCAGGGATAATATACATATATATATACATATACACATACACATACATACGCACATATACACACACACACACATACATATATATACATATGAAAAATGTCTGGATGAGTGGGTTGAAGAAGATCGAATTGACTTACGGAAGATTCAGTATCCCCGTAGGGATTTGGCCTCTGCAGCTACAACAGGCCTTAATACACCTAAGAAAACTCTGACTGGAACAACCAATTCACGTCCCTCTTCACCAGGACTGCCACCCTCACTTGACCCAATCACTGGCCCTTCAGTGTTAGCTGCCTTGCAGCAAAAACAGCAGAAGAACAGAAAGAGGAAGTTGGACCATACTGAGTTCACATAGACATAGTCAGAAGAGGATCTACATATATATATATATATATATATATATATATATATATATATATATATATATATATATATATATATATATATATATATATATATATATATATACATATATATATATATATATATATATATATATATATATGTAGAAAGAGACAGGAGGTCAAGAGAAAGGTGCAAGAGGTGAAAAAAAGGGCAAATGAGAGTTGGGGTGAGAGACTATCAGTAAATTTTAGGGAGAATAAAAAGATGTTCTGGAAGGAGGTAAATAGGGTGCGTAAGACAAGGGAGCAAATGGGAACTTCAGTGAAGGGCGTAAATGGGGAGGTGATAACAAGTAGCGGTGATGTGAGAAGGAGATGGAATGAGTATTTTGAAGGTTTGTTGAATGTGTCTGATGACAGAGTGGCAGATATAGGGTGTTTTGGTCGAGGTGGTGTGCAAAGTGAGAGGGTTAGGGAAAATGATTTGGTAAACAGAGAAGAGGTAGTAAAAGCTTTGCGGAAGATGAAAGCCGGCAAGGCAGCAGGTTTGGATGGTATTGCAGTGGAATTTATTAAAAAGGGGGGTGACTGTATTGTTGACTGGTTGGTAAGGTATTTAATGTATGTATGACTCATGGTGAGGTGCCTGAGGATTGGCGGAATGCGTGCATAGTGCCATTGTACAAAGGCAAAGGGGATAAGAGTGAGTGCTCAAATTACAGAGGTATAAGTTTGTTGAGTATTCCTGGTAAATTATATGGGAGGGTATTGATTGAGAGGGTGAAGGCATGTACAGAGCATCAGATTGGGGAAGAGCAGTGCGGTTTCAGAAGTGGTAGAGGATGTGTGGATCAGGTGTTTGCTTTGAAGAATGTATGTGAGAAATACTTAGAAAAGCAAATGGATTTGTAAGTAGCATTTATGGATCTGGAGAAGGCATATGATAGAGTTGATAGAGATGCTCTGTGGAAGGTATTAAGAATATATGGTGTGGGAGGAAAGTTGTTAGAAGCAGTGAAAAGTTTTTATCGAGGATGTAAGGCATGTGTACGTGTAGGAAGAGAGGAAAGTGATTGGTTCTCAGTGAATGTAGGTTTGCGGCAGGGGTGTGTGATGTCTCCATGGTTGTTTAATTTGTTTATGGATGGGGTTGTAAGGGAGGTAAATGCAAGAGTCCTGGAAAGAGGGGCAAGTATGAAGTCTGTTGGGGATGAGAGAGCTTGGGAAGTGAGTCAGTTGTTGTTCGCTGATGATACAGCGCTGGTGGCTGATTCATGTGAGAAACTGCAGAAGCTGGTGACTGAGTTTGGTAAAGTGTGTGGAAGAAGAAAGTTAAGAGTAAATGTGAATAAGAGCAAGGTTATTAGGTACAGTAGGGGTGAGGGTCAAGTCAATTGGGAGGTGAGTTTGAATGGAGAAAAACTGGAGGAAGTGAAGTGTTTTAGATATCTGGGAGTGGATCTGTCAGCGGATGGAACCATGGAAGCGGAAGTGGATCATAGGGTGGGGGAGGGGGCGAAAATTTTGGGAGCCTTGAAAAATGTGTGGAAGTCGAGAACATTATCTCGGAAAGCAAAAGTGGGTATGTTTGAAGGAATAGTGGTTCCAACAATGTTGTATGGTTGCGAGGCGTGGGCTGTGGATAGAGATGTGCGCAGGAGGATGGATGTGCTGGAAATGAGATGTTTGAGGACAATGTGTGGTGTGAGGTGGTTTGAGCGAGTGAGTAACGTAAGGGTAAGAGAGATGTGTGGAAATAAAAAGAGCGTGGTTGAGAGAGCAGAAGAGGGTGTTTTGAAATGGTTTGGGCACATGGAGAGAATGAGTGAGGAAAGATTGACCAAGAGGATATATGTGTCGGAGGTGGAGGGAACGAGGAGAAGAGGGAGACCAAATTGGAGGTGGAAAGATGGAGTGAAAAAGATTTTGTGTGATCGGGGCCTGAACATGCAGGAGGGTGAAAGGAGGGCAAGGAATAGAGTGAATTGGAGCGATGTGGTATACAGGGGTTGACGTGCTGTCAGTGGATTGAATCAAGGCATGTGAAGCGTCTGGGGTAAACCATGGAAAGCTGTGTAGGTATGTATATTTGCGTGTGTGGACGTATGTACATGTGTATGGGGGGGGGGGGGTTGGGCCATTTCTTTCGTCTGTTTCCTTGCGCTACCTCGCAAACGCGGGAGACAGCGACAAAGTATAAAAAAAAAAAAAAAAAAAAAAAATATATATATATATATATATATATATATATATATATATATATATATATATATATATATATATATATATATATATTTATATATCCAAGTGGCCGGAAGTCAGCACCACAAGTAAAGCATCCTCCTCGAAGGCTAAGAGTGGGGTGCCTAAATGTGTGTGGATGTAACCAAGATGTGAAGACCCTTACTGGAAAAACAATCACTCTTGAAGTAGAACCTTCAGACACAATTGAAAATGTGAAGGAAAATAGTGAAATTGGAGAAAAAATGTAGCTTAGACATTGAAGCTTATTGATACAGTGGTTAAATTGATAAGAACTGCTATTGACGTTTGTGTAAATAAATTATACATTTCCTTTTTTCCATAGCCAGAGGTTGAACCATTATGTGACATTCATTTTTTTCATTCATTTCAAGCTAGAAGTTTCAGTTTTCTAAATTGTTTCTTACATTTTTCATATGTATATATATATATATATATATATATATATATATATATATATATATGTTCATTCCTATGAGTCCACAAGGAAAATGAAACACGATAAGTTCCCAAGTGCACTCTCATGTAATAATCACATCATCATGGGAGACAAAAGAAAGAAACATAACAGCCAGTTGATATACATCGAAGAGGCGAAGCTAGGACGCAATTTGGTAAACATGCGATTATCCAAGACAGACAACGAGCGTTCATAAACGTATCATTTTACAAATTTTATCAACAGTAAAGTTATCTAATTTGTAACGACCATCACGAATATTGATAATATAACTCTTAGTGTATTTGATAATGAAAGATTCAATGATATTTCTCGTGTTGATAAAGTTAGAGATAATAACAGAGATGGCATTGCTCCAGTCAATACAATGATCACAGTTTTTAACGTGATTAAACAAGGCATTTGATTCTTGTCCCGTTCTTACACTATATCTGTGATACTTAAATCTAACACAAAGATCATTACTAGCCTCCCAACATATGTATATATATATATATATATATATATATATATATATATATATATATATATATATATATATATATATATATATATATATATATATATATATATATATATCATTTTCTTTCTTTTCTTTCAAACTATTCGCCATTTCCCGCATTAGCGAGATAGCGTTAAGAACAGAGGACTGGGCCTTTGATGGAATACCCTCACTTGGCCCAATTCTCTGTTCCTTCTTTTGGAAAAAAAAAAAGAAAAAAAAAAACGATAGGGGAGGATTTCCAGCCCCCCGCTCCCTCCCCTTTTAGTCGCCTTCTACGACACGCAGGGAATACGTGGGAAGTATTCTTAATCCCCTATCCCCAGGGATAATATATATATATATATATATATATATATATATATATATATATATATATATTATTATCTATTTTGCTTTGTTGCTGTCTCTCGCGTTTGCGAGGTAGCGCAAGGAAACAGACGAAAGAAATGACCCAGCCCACCCCCATACACATGTATATACATACACGTCCACACACGGAAATATACATACCTATACATCTCAATGTACACGTATATTTACACACACAGACACATACATATATACCCATGCACGCAATTCACACTGTCTGCCTTTATTCATTCCCATCGCCACCTCGCCACACATGGAATACCATCCTCCTCCCACCTCATGTGTCCGAGGTAGCGCTAGGAAAAGACAACAAAGGCCCCATTCGTTCACACTCAGTCTCTAGCTGTTATACAATAATGCCCGAAACCACAGCTCCCTTTCCACATCCAGGCCCCACACAACTTTCCATGGTTTATCCCAGACGCTTCACATGCCCTGATTCAACCCACTGACAGCACGTCAACCCCGGTATACCACATCGATCCAATTTACTCTATTCCTTGCCCGCCTTTCACCCTCCTGCATGTTCAGGCCCCGATCACACAAAATCTTTTTCACTACATCTTTCCACCTCCATGTGCCCAAACCATTTCAAAACACCCTCTTCTGATCTCTCAACCACGCTCTTTTTACTTCCACACATCTCTCTTACCCTTACATTACTTACTCGATCAACCCACCTCACACTCACATTGTCCTCAAACATTTCATTTTCAGCACATCCACCCTCTTGCGCACAACTCTATCCATAGCCCACGCCTCGCAACCATACAACATTGTTGGAACCACTATTCCTTCAAACATACTCATTTTTGCTTTCCGAGATAATGTTCTCGACTTCCACACATTCTTCAAGGCTCACAGGATTTTCGCCCCCTCCCCCACCCTATGATCCACTTCCGCTTCCATGGTTCCATTTGCTGCCAGATCCACTCCCAGATATCTAAAACACTTTACTTCCTCCAGTTTTTCTCCATTCAAACTTACCTCCCAATTGACTTGACCCTCAGCCCTACTGTACCTAATAACCTTGCTCCTATTCACATTTACTCTTAACTTTCTTCTTTCACACACTTTACCAAACTCAGTCACCAGCTTCTGCAGTTTCTCACATGAATCAGCCACCAGCGCTGTATCATCAGCGAACAACACCTGACTCACTTCCCAAGCTCTCTCATTCACAACAGACTTCATACTTGCCCCTCTTTCCAAAACTCTTGCATTCACTTCCCTAACAACCCAATCCATAAACAAATTAAACTACCATTGAGACATCACACACCCCTGTCGCAAACCTACACTCACTGAGAACCAATCACTTTCCTCTCTTCCTACACGTACACATGCTTTACATCCTCGATAAAAACTTTTCACTGCTTCTAACAACTTGCCTCCCACACCACATATTCTCAATACCTTCCACAGAGCATCTCTATCAACTCTATCATATGCCTTCTCCAGATCCATAAATGCTACATACAAATCCATTTGCTTTTCTAAGTATTTCTCACATACATTCTTCAAAGCAAACACCTGATCCACACATCCTCTACCACTTCTGAAACCACACTGCTCTTCCCCAATCTGATGCTCTGTACATGCCTTCACCCTCTCAATCAATACCCTGCCATATAATTTACTAGGAATACTCAACAAACTTATACCTCTGTAATTTGAGCACTCACTATTATCCCCTTTGCCTTTGTACAATGACACTATGCACGCATTCCGCCAATCCTCAGGCACCTCACCATGAGTCATACATACATTAAATAACCTTACCAACCAGTCAACAATACAGTCACCCCCTTTTTTAATATATTCCCTGCAATTCCATCCATATATATATATATATATATATATATATATATATATATATATATATATATATATATATATATATATATATATATTCCTATTGATCCACGGGGAAAATGAAACACGATAAGTTCCCAAGAGGACTTTCGTATAATAATCACGTAATAAGGGGAGACACAAGAGAGAAATATAAGTCAGTTGATATACATAAAAGAGACGAAGCTAGGTCGCCATTTGGTAAACATAGGATGTGCATGAGTCCACAGGGAAAATGAAACGCGATAAGTTCCCATGTGCACTTTCGTTTAATTATCATATCATCAGGGAAGACACAAGAGAGAAATAAAATTCAGTTGATATATATCGAAGAGACGAAGCTAGGACGCCATTTGATAAACATGCAATTGTTCAAGACATACAGCGAGCGTTCATAACTTTATCATTTTACAAATTTTATCAACAATATAGTTATCCAATTTCTTTAGACCAACACTAATATTAAGATTATAATTCTTTGTGTATTTGATAATAGAAGATTCAATAATATTTCTCGCGGTAATAGAGTTAGAGTTGATAACTGAGGTGGAATGACTCCAATCAATACAATATATATTCTTTATTTCTCTATTTATTTTGCTTTGTCGCTGTCTCCCGCGGTAGCGAGGTACCGCAAGGAAACAGACGAAAGAATGGCTCAACACAACCACATACACATGTATATACATATACGTACACACATGCGGATATACATACCTAAACATATCAATGTACACATATATATACACACACAGACACATACATATATACACATATACATAATTCATACTTTCTGCCTTTATTTATTCCCATCGCCACCTGGTCACACATTGAATAACAACCCACTCCCCCTTCATGTGTGCGAAGTAGCACTAGGAAAAGACAACAAAGGCCCCATTCGTTCACACTCAGTCTCTAGCTCTCATGCAATAATGCACCGAAACCACAGCACCCTTTCTACATCTAGGCCCCACAGAACTTTCCTTGGTTTACCCCATACGCTTGACATGCCCTGGTTCAATCCACTGACAGCACGTCGACCCCGGTATAACACATCGTTCCAATTCACTCAATTCCTTGCAAGCCTTTCACCTTCCTCCATGTTCAGGCCCCGATCACTCAAAATCTTTTTCACTCAATCTTTCCAACTCCAATTTGGTCTCCCACTTCTCCTCGTTCCTTCCACCTCTGACATATATCTCCTCTTGGTCAATCTTTCCTTACTCACTCTCTCCATGTGCCCAAACCATTTCAAAACACCCTCTTCTGCTCTCTCAACCACACTCTTTTTATTTCCACACATCTCTCTTACCCTGACATTACTTACTCGGTCAAAACACCTCACACCACGTAATGTCCTCAAACATCACATTTCCAGCACATCCACCCTCCTACGCACTACTCTATCCATAACCCACGCCTTGCAGCCATACAACATTATTGGAACCACTATTCCTTCAAACATACACATTTTTGCATTCCGAGATAATGTTTTCTATATCCAAAAATTCTTAAAGTCTCCCAGAATTTTCGCCCACTCCCCCACCCTATGATTCACTTCCGCTTCCATGGTTCCATCCGCTGCGAAATCCACTCCCAGATATCTAAAACACTTTACTTCCTCCAGTTTTTCTCCATTCAAACATACCTCCCAATTGACTAGACCCTCAACCCTACTGTACCTAATAACCTAGCTCTTATTCACACTTACTCTAAACTTTCTTCTTTCATACACTTTACTAAACTCAGTCACCAGCTTTTGCAGTTTCTCAGATGAATCAGCCACCAGCGCTGTATCATTAGCGAACAACAACTGACTCACCTCACCAGCACTCTCATCCACAAGAGACTGCATATTTGCCCCTATTTCCAAAACTCTTGCATTCACCTCCCTAACAACCCCATCCATAAACAGATTAAACAACCATGGAGACATCACACATCAATGCCGCAAACCTACATTCACCGAGAACCAATCACTTTCCTCTCTTAATTCTCGTACACATGCCGTACATCCTACATAAAAACTTTTCACTGCTTCTAACAACTTGCCTCCCACACAATATATTCTTAATACCTTCCACAGAGCATCTCTATCAACTCTATCATATGCCTTCTCCAGATCCATAAATGCTACATAAAAATCCATTTGCTTTTCTAGGTATTTCTCACATACATTCTTCAAAGCAAACACCTGATCCATACATCTTCTACCACTTCTGAAACCACACTGCTCTTCCCCAATCTGATGCTCTGTACATGCCTTCACCCTCTCAATCAATACTTTCCCATATAATTTACCAGGAATACTAAACAAACTTATACCTCTGTAATTTGAGCACTCACTGTTATCCCCTTTGCCTTTGTACAATGGCACTATGCAAGCATTCCGCCAATCCTCAGACACCTCACTATGAATCATATACATTAAATAACCTTACCAACCAGTCAACAGTACAGTCACCTTCTTTTTTAATGAATTCCACTGCAATACCATCCAAACCTGCTGCCTTGCCAGCTTTCATCTTCCGCAACGCTTTTACTACCTGTTCTCTCTTTACCAAATCATTT
>NW_027264874.1:0-5268 GCF_036320965.1 Panulirus ornatus
TGAGGGCCGGGTTTAAAAAATACTTCATATTGTATAAGGTGAAATTTTTGGAAGAATAGTTTTACTATTGAATTGAAATATTCAAAGCACATCTGGGTTGGCAGTCCATAAAGGTATTTAACCCCATTTCGTGCCCCGCGGAAAATGAAAAGAAACATGGATATATTTTTGAAAAAATGAAACAGGCCCGGGGATGTCACTGGAGCCAATGTCGAAAGGGTTTTGTTTTTTGGGATTTTTTAATTTCCAGGAGACTCAAAAGCCCTGAAGCTATTCTACAGCTTTAATGAGGGCTCAGCGACTCTGAAATTGGGAACGTTTTGGGTATTCCCCCGGTCAACCGTAGCACGATGTTCGCCGACAGGCAGAGTTGGGGAAACACAGACAACGGGGCTGGGGCTGGGCGCCCACTTTTGCACAAAACCCCGAAGATTAAGGGTAATGTTTTTTTGCATATATGGGTAAAAATTTGACCCTGTGTTATGTAAATCCCAACATCACAGTTATATTTGCAAAATGTCATTTTTTTCCCAAGGCCCATAGCACTGTCATTCTGCTGCCCCCCTTCACCCCCGTAGAAACATTCGGGATACTCTTGGTCTGCATGCACCCCTCAAATTTCCAAAACAACCACTCTGAGGGGCTGTGGTGCATCCACAACAAAACCTGGGGAAAAGTGAGGCAAACTGAGAGCAGGGGGGGAGAAAGCGTTGGAGTATGCGGAAAGCCCACAGGTTTTTTGGAGAACGTCATCTTTTGTGTGAAAAAACCTTCTGCGCGATGGTCCCCCTGCAAAAAAACATGTTTGGCGCACCTAAACCAGGTTATTTTTTTTTCCCCTCTTTGTCTGTCCTTTTTCCCCTCTCTCTCTCAACACACACACACACACACACAAAAAAAGGTTATGCAATAAAAACTTTTTTTTCCTTTTTTATAATGACTTTTTAGGTGGGCCAAAACATGAACAACCGTTTCCAAAAGTGCTTTGAAACCATGGTGCCACCCCCAAAGCCCTTTTGGGCCTGTTGAAACGTCCTGTTGTGCTGCAGTATTACATTTTATTTTAAAGGCACCTCATTTTTTTTTTAAGTGAAAAACAGTGATCATGATCATTTTTTAAAAAAACGCCTTATGTAAATACTTTTAGCAATAAATTTTCCATTTTTACATTTTTATATCAAAAAAATTTTTTTATTTTTTTAGTTAAATTTTTAAAAACTTGTTAATTTTAAATTTTAATGCAGAAACAGTTTGCACTAATATGATTAAGACAACGTGTGTCTTATGAAAATTTTTTTATAAAATTTTTTAAAAACCAGATCGAGAACAAACATTTGGTGGTAGCAGGAGGATTGGGCGCGCGCGTCAGTGCCCCGGACATTTGGTTGGACCATCCATGGTGCTTTTGGTGTCGGGAGTTGGTGGATGTCGGGCCTGGCACTTGACCGGACCCCGAACGTTGAGAACTGGAGGGGGTCCTGCTACCTTTAGGGGGGGCTATGCTTTTCCAGAGCCGGAGCCTTTTTTCCCCCCAAGAAACACCCAGTTTACACATCCGGGTTGTAAACGGTTGGTATTTTCTCGCCACCCCCGTAATAAAAAAGTGTCCATCCTCAAAAAAACGCCTGATCCCCATCCCGATAAGCCGTAAGGGCGGCCATGCAGAAAGCCTGCCTGACCCACAACACGATGTCGTGCTACAGTCGTAAAAAGATGCTTTACAAGCATGGGAACACTACGAAGCCCTTTTCCCCCGGTAGGAACTTAACGCAGACGTTAGTGGCATCCATGCCTCGAAGGAAATTTAAAATGTTGGCAACGGGACGAGGTTTAACCCAAATTTGAAATAAAAATTTTCCCAAAAAATTTCTTCCTTAACCCTCCAACAACATTCTATGGTCAGAATAAAAACTGATTTTCACTGTTAAAAGGGGGGTTAACTAAAAGGCAGATTTCCCTGAAAAGGTCATTACTTTTTTTTGTTGGTTTACTAAATACAAAAGATGTGGCCAGGTTTTGTGACATATGTTATCAGTCACACGGTATACTACATAAAATTCGTGAGGTTTTTTGATTAATCAAACCAGCAGACAGATAAATCAAAATCCGGTATGAAGCAGGGGGTGATTACCATGTGTATTTTATTTTACACCACGAAAATTTTACACTTTTCAAAGGAAATGATTAAATGCAATATCCTTAAAATGTGCAAAAATTTCATTTTAAAAAGCTCAAAATTTTTGTTTTCCCTACCGTACTACATACGGAAGGATATATCGTTGCCCTTACATAGGTGAGGAACCCACAGGCAGGGACATAGGGCTACCCCCACTCACAGGAAAAAGTTGACTGTTTCCATTATTTTACGTCTTGGTGCTCTTTTGTTTCGTACAAAAAAAAGCGCGATAGTTTTTTTTTTGGGGTGTGTGTACACCTAAATAACCCACGTATACATCTAGAGGGGCTATTTGCGAGGGAGCCGCAAAATTGTTAGATTCAGAAGGCGCAATTTTAAAACCAAAATTTCACCCTACAAAAAATTTTTCGACCCCTTTCACATACCCCCCTTCAGCTCTCGAACTCGGAGCCAAATTCAACAAAGTGCACCCAAAATCATTCAGGGAACAAAACCTCTACGTTGGGGTTTTAACATCAAATGGGAGAATTTTATCAGAACAAAGAACTTCACAAAGCACGAATCCCTCCCTAAACATCTACTGGAGGAAATTTTTTGAAAAACAAATAAGCTTTTAAATAAATCATCCCTGATTATTACTTCAACAATCTCCTGGAAAGATCACCCCGGTAAAGTTTAATAACAACCCGGAAAAAACCCAAACCAGTGCCAATATATTAAAAAACTAAAAACTTTGCTGCTAACCGGCGGGGAAAGCCTTGGTAAAATCATGTCCCCTCGCCAGAGATACGAAACCACCCCTCCGTATCCCTTACAAAAATGAAATGAAAAAAGTAAAAAAAAGAAGTAAAAAAGTAATACAAAAAATAAAATAAAAAAAAATTGATAAAGAAAGGGGTATCAAAAAAAAATAACCCAAAATAAAACTTTGCCCCCCACTCACATCTCCGCCCTTCTTAACCCATTTTTCCTATGCAACTGGGTTAAGCCCTGGCCTTTTCCTCCCTTAAAGTTCACTTCCCTAACCTTTCTTCCCTTTTTTTCCCCCTCTCTTTTCCCCCCCCTCCTTTGGGAAGGGACTTTTCTATCATCAAAAATCATCATTAGAGGGGAGGCAGGTTGGGAGAGATTTAGGCCGAGGGGAGAAAAAGCTGGGACGAGATCAAGCAAGGGGGGAGAGAAAAGCTGGACGAGAGTCGGCGGGGACAGGAAGAAGCGGGGACGAGAGTCAGGCGGACAGGAGAGAGAGGCTTGGGACGAGAGTCGGGCGGACAGGAGAGAGAGGCTTGGGACGAAAATCAGGCGGGCGGAAGAGAGAGGTTTGGACGAAGTCAGGCAGGACGGGAGAGATTTTTGGGCGAGAGTCAGGCGGAAGGAGAGAAGGCTTTTGGAAAACAAGAAAGTCATTTTTTTTGAAAAAAGGGAAAAACCGTTTTTGGGCAAAAAAAAGTTTCCCGGGTTTTAAACCCAATCTCTACACTTGCCTCCACAACTTTTTTTTTATGCTTGAGGTCCAAAAGTTTTACGCCAGGCCTTAGACAGACACCAATTTAGATCCCCAAAATGGTCAAAAAGTATACTGTAAAAAAATAATACAAAGAAAAACATACTTACGGTTACGTACATCATGCACGTAAAAAACCCTTAAAGGCAGGTCAAAGGCAGGCCCCTTAAAAACCCGAAGTCGCGCTGTTCGTTTCAGCCACACAGTTCTTTTAGAATTCATGCCTGAGTAATCCACATTCCAGCTTCCCAATATAAAAACCCTTTTTCCCCCCCCCCACAAACCCCAAAACGCCTCACCTTAATGTCATTAAACAACATTTTTTATTTGGTCTTTTGACGACAAAAACCCCCCCACCACCACAAACCCATGCGGCCCCCTGCCCCTTAGGTCACACAGTTTCCAGGCACCACTGGCATTTTAGGGCGTTGATTACCCTCCCCCGACCCCCCAGCTTTCTTCCTTCCTGTCTCAAACCCCAAAGTTGTTGCTGGGTTTTTTACTCCAAAACAACAACCTCTCCTTCCCCTCCATCACAACACCTTTTCTCCCACCATTTTGATTTTTTTTTCTTCGTGACAATATAATTTTTTTCTGCAAAAAAGTTTTTCTAATTTTTAAAAACCATCGATAAATTAAGATTATAATTCTTTGTGTACTTAATAATAGAAAATTCAATGAATTTCTCTTTGGGAAATGGAGTCAGGTTAATAACTGGATGAGTTACTCCCCGTCAAAAACAAGGATCAAGTTTTTTTAAAAGTGATTAAACAAGGTAGATAATCTAAAACTCTGCTGTGATTTTTTGACAAAGTTACTATTTATTAAAAGAATGAACCCCAAATATGACACAACATATTCTAAACTTTGTAAAAAACCCTTAGAAGCAGTTAAAACCATTTCAATGAAAAAAATGAATTGTTGTTAAAAATAACATCTCTCTTATCAAAAGTTTGTCATTCTTTTTCCCCTTTATTGCCATATATGTTACTTATCAAAAAAAAACAGAATTTTCCAGCAAGACCCATAGTAGTTCAGTAGGCCCCCCATATATAATTGTCAAAAGGTTTTGTTTCTTTTTAAAACCTTTTGGGGGGTAAGGTATCAATTCTAAAATTCATGAATATTAGATTTAGTCAAAAACTAAACAATATCAAAATTAATTTTGATTTTAAACTATTACTTGATGTTTCCTCACTTTTTCACTAAAGATCCAGTTATGACCTTTTGAATTATTATCTGATGTTTTGGATGATATTTTATTCCCCCCTGTTTCAAAGTCAAAATTTTTTTGAGCTGATAAAATTTTTTATTAAAAAAACTTTATTTCAATTAAAAGGACTTATTATCCAAAAATTTTGGAGGTAATGGGGGGACCCCCTTTGACCTGAATTTTCTTTAAACAAAAAAAACTAAAAGGAAAACTTACCCTAATCAATTGGTTTAGGTAGTAGGGATGTTCTTTGTTTTGACGAACAAAAGAAAGTTTACAAATATTTCTCCCCCCCACTTTAAAAATTTTTAAAACCTTCCCCTCAAATTTAAATGTAGAGCATTTTTAAAAAAACCATGCAGAATATTATTTTATTCACCTTGCACATTGTTTAGTTAGCCATTGTTTTTCTTT
>NW_027264875.1:0-26859 GCF_036320965.1 Panulirus ornatus
AATATATGGTGTGGGAGGCAAGTTGTTAGAAGCAGTGAAAAGTTTTTATCGAGGATGTAAGGCATGTGTACGTGTAGGAAGAGAGGAAAGTGATTGGTTCTCAGTGAATGTAGGTTTGCGGCAGGGGTGTGTGATGTCTCCATGGTTGTTTAATTTGTTTATGGATGGGGTTGTTAGGGAGGTGAATGCAAGAGTTTTGAAAAGAGGGTCAAGTATGAATTCTGTTGTGGATGAGAGAGCTTGGGAAGTGAGTCAGTTGTTGTTCGCTGATGATACATCGCTGGCGGCTGATTTATGTGAGAAACTGCAGAAGCTGGTGACTGAGTTTGGTAAAGTGTGAAAGAAGAAAGTTAAGAGTAAATGTGAATAAGAGGAAGGTTATTAGGTACAGTAGGGTTGAGGTTCAAGTCAATTGGGAGGTAAGTTTGATTGGAGAAAAACTGGAGGAAGTAAAGTGTTTTTGGTATCTGGGAGTTAATTTGGCAGCAGATGGAACCATGGAAGCGGAATTGAAGCATAGGGTGGGGAAGGGGGCGAAAATCCTGGGAGCCTTGAAGAATGTGTGGAAGTCGAGAACATTATCTCGGAAAGCAAAAATGGGTATGTTTGAAGGAATAGTGGTTCCAACAATGTTGTATGGTTGCGAGGCGTGGGCTATGGATAGAGTTGTGCGCAGGAGGGTGGATGTGCTGGAAATGAGATGTTTGAAGACAATATGTGGTGTGAGGTGGTAAGTAAGTAATGTAAGGGTAAGAGAGATGTGTGGAAATAAAAAGAGCGTGGTTGAGAGAGCAGAAGAGGGTGTTTTGAAATGGTTTGGGCACATGGAGAGAATGAGTGAGGAAAGATTGACCAAGAGGATATATGTGTCGGAGGTGGAGGGAACGAGGAGAAATGGGAGACCAAATTGGAGGTGGAAAGATGGAGTGAAAAAGATTTTGAGTGATAGGGACCTGAACATGTAGGAGGGTGAAAGATGGGCAAGGAATAGAGTGAATTGGATCGATGTGGTATACCGGGTTCGACGTGCTGTCAATGGATTGAATTAGGGCATGTGAAGCGTCTGGGGTAAACCATGGAAAGTTGTGTGGGGCCTGGATGTGGAAAGGGAGCTGTGCTTTCGGGCATTATTACATGACAGCTAGAGACGGAGTGTGAACGAATGTGGCCTATGTTGTCTTCTCCTAGCGCTACCTCGCACACATGAGGGGGGAGGAGGATGTTATTCCATGTTTGGCGAGGTGGCGATGGGAATAAATAAAGGCACACAGTGTGAATTATGTACATGTGTATATATGTATATGTCACTGTGTGTATATATATGTGTACATTGAGATGTATAGGTATGTATATTTGCGTGTGTGGACTTGTATGTATATACATATGTATGGGGGTGGGTTGGGCCATTTCTTTCGTCTGTTTCCTTGCGCTACCTCGCAAACGCGGGAGACAGCGACAAAGCAAAATAAATATAGATAAATAAATATGTATTTACTTTTTTCTTCTTTCTCTATTATACTTTGTCGCTGTCTCCCGCGTTAGCGATGTAGCGCAAGGAAACAGACGAAAGAATGGCCCAACCCACCCACATACACATATGTATACATACATGTCCACACACGCACATATACATATCTATACATGTCAACGTAAACAGATATATACACACAGACATATACATAAATACACATGTACATGATTCGTACTGTCTGCCCTTATTCATTCCCGGTGCCACCCCGCCACATATGAAATGACATCCCCCTCCCCCTGCTTGTGCGCGAGGTAGCGCTAGGAAATGACAACAAAGGCCACATTTGTTTACACTCAGTCTCTAACTGTCATGTATAATGCACCGAAACCACAGCTCCCTCTCCACATCCAGGACCCACAAATCTTTCTATGGTTTACCCCAGACGTTTCACATGCCCTGGTTCAATCTATTGACAACACGTCGACCCCGGTATACCTCATCGTTCCAATACACTCTATTCCTTGCACGCCTTTCACCCTTATGCATGTTCAGGCCCCGATCACCCAAAATCTATTTCACTCCATCTTTCCACCTCCAATTTGGTCTCCCACTTCTCCTCGTTCCCTCCACCTCTGACACATATACCCTCTTTGTCAATCTTTCCCCACTCATTCTCTCCATGTGACCAAAGCATTTCAAAACACCCTCCTCTGCTCTCTCAACCACACTCTTTTTATTAACACTCATGTCTCTTAACCTTTCATTACTTACTCGATCAAACCACCTCACACCACATATTGTCCTCAAACATCTCATTTCCAGCTCATCCACCCTCCTCCGCACAACTCTGTCTATAACCCACGCCTCGGAACCATATAACATTGTTGGAACCACTACTCCTTGAAACATACCCATTTTTGCTTTCCGAGATAATGTTCTCGACTTCCACACATTCTTCAAGGCTCCCAGCACTTTCGCCCCCTCCTTCACCCTATGATTCACTTCCGCTTCCATGGTTCCGTCCCCTGCCAAATCTACGCCCAGATATCTAAAACACTTCACTTCCTCCAGTTTTTCTCCCTTCAAATGTACTTCCCAATTGACTTGTCAGATCTACGTCCAGATATCTAAAACACTTCACTTCTTCCAGTTTTCTCCCTTCAAATGTACTTCCCAATTGACTTGTCAAATCTACGCCCAGATATCTAAAACACTTCACTTCTGACAGTTTTTCTCCTTTCAAATATACGTCCCAATTGACTTGCCCCTCAACCCTACTGTACCTAGCAACCTTGCTCTTATTCACATTATATATGTATATATATATATATATATATATATATATATATATATATATATATATATATATATATATATATATATATATATATATATATATATATATATATATATATTTCTTTTCTTTCTTTTAAACTATTCGCCATTTCCTGCATTAGCGAGGTAGCGTTAAGAACAGAGAACTGGGCCTTTGAGGGAATATCCTCACCTGGCCCCCTTCTCTGTTCCTTCTTTTGGAAAATTGAAAAAAAAAAACAAGAGGAGAGGATTTCCAGCCCCCCGCTCACTCCCCTTTTAGTCGCCTTCTACGACACGCAGGGAATACGTGGGAAGTATTCTTTATCCCCTATCCCCAGGGATATATATATATATATATATATATATATATATATATATATATATATATATATATATATATATATATATATATATGTATATATATATATATATATATATATATATATATATATATATATATATATATATATATATATATATATATATATATATATATATATCCGGGATAATGTTCTCACCTACCACACATTCCTCAACGCTCCCAGAACCTTCGCCCCCTCTCCCACCCTGTGACTCACTTCCGCTTCCATGGTTCAATCCTCTGCTAAATCCACTCCTAGATATCTAACACAGCACTTCCTCCAGTTTTTTCTACATTCAAACTTACCTCCCAATTAGCTTGTCCTTCAACCCTACTAAACCCAATAACCTTTTACTCTTTTACTCTCAGCTTTCTTCTCTCACACACTTTACCAAACTCAGTTACCAACTACTGCAGTTTCTCACCCACATCATCCACCAGCACTGTATCATCAGCGAACAACTGACTCACTTCCCAAGCCCTCTCATCCACAACAGACTGCATACTTGCCCCTTTCTAGAAAACTCTAGCATTCACCTCCCTAACAAACCCATCCATAAACAAATTTAACAACCATGGAGACATCACGCACCTCTGCCGCAAACCGACTTTCACTGGGAACCAATCACTTTCCTCCCCCCCACTCGTACACATGCCCCACATGCCATTTCATGAGTGGTGGGGTGGCAGTGAAAATGGATGAAAGCAGCATGTATGAATATGTATATGTACATGTGTATATATGTATATGTCTGTGTATGTACATGTGTGTACACGTAGAAATGTAGAGGTATATGTGCGCGTGCGGGCGTCTATGTATATACATGTGTATGTGGGTATATATATATATATATATATATATATATATATATATATATATATATATATATATATATATATATATATATATATTCCCCGCGTGTCGTAGAAGGCGACTAATGAGGGTAGGAGCGGAAGGCTGAAAACCGTCTCTTTCTTGTATTTCGACTTCTACAAATGTGGAGTCGTGTGGGGAGTGCTAATCCTCCTCGAAGGTTCAGATTGGGATGTCTAAATGTGTGTGGATGTAACCAAGATGAGCAGTGAGGAGAGATAGATAGTATGTTAGACGAAAGAAACTTGGATGTTCTGGGTCTGAGTGAAACGCAGCTTAAGGTAAATTGGAAGAATGTTTTACGTTTTTTTTAGGAGTAAAATCAGGGGTTGGTGAGAGAACAGTAGTTGAGGAAATAGTATCATTACTCTTGAAGTAGGAGCTGTGGGAATGTTTGATAGAGTGTAAGGAATTAAATTCTAGATTGATGTGGATAAAACTGAAAGTGGATGGAGAGAGATGGGTGATTATTGGTGCATATGCACCTGGGCATGAGAAGAAAGATCATGAGAGGCAAGTGTTTTGGGAGCAGCTGAGTGAGTGTGTTAGCAGTTTTTTGCACGAAATCCGTTTTTAGTGATAGGTGATTTATATGCAAAGGTACATCATATGGTAGTTGAGAGTAGAATTTAATTGCATTGAATATTTAGTGTTATGAATGAAAATGATGAGAGCTTGTGGGGAATACCTGGTTAAAAAGACAGATATACACAAGTATACGTATTTGAATAGTTTAGATAGTCAATGGTCATCATCAAATGACCTATTAATTGATGGGCGTCTAAAAAAGAGACTTTTGAATGTTAGTGATCTGAGACGGGCAGCTGTTATGATGTCTGATCACTATCTTGTAGAGGCAAGGGCGAAGACTTGTAGAAGTTTTTGAAAAAGAAGAAAAATGTCGGGAGTGCAGAATAATGAGAGAAAGTGAGCTTAGAGAGGAGAGTTGTGTGAAGAAATACCAGCACATATTGAATGTAGAGTGGCAAAAGGTGTGAGCAAATAAAGTGAGTGGAAAGGGTGAGGATTGTGAGGTATTTAGGGAAGCAGTGTTGGCATGTACACGAGTGAGAGGTGGAATGAAGAAGTAAAGTTGAAAGTGAAAGAAAAGAGTGTACATGTTTGGGAGATGTATAAGAGAAAGCAGCAGGAGGTTAAGAGGAAGGTGCGAGGATTAAGAAAGAGGGCAAATGAGGTGATTTATATGAGAGAGTATCATTAAACTTTAGGAAGAATAGAAATATGTTTTGGAAGGAGGTAAATAACGTGCGAAAGGCAAGAGAACAAAGGGAAACATCGATGAAGAGGGCAAAGGAGAAGATGATAGGTAATGATGAACTGAGGTGGAGATGGAGTGAGTATTTTGAAGGATTGTTAGATGTGTTTGATGATAGAGTTGCACATATAGAATGTTTTGGTTGAGTTGGTATGCGAAAGGAGAGAGTCATAGGGAGTGGTGAAGAACTTAAGGAAGATGAAATTCGGCAAGGCGGCAGGAGTGGATGGTATTGCAATTGAATTTATTAACAAAGGGGTGAATGCGTTGTTTTGTTGGTAAGAATATGAAATTTATGTATGGATCATTGTAAAGTGCCTGAGGATTGTATGAATGCTTGTATGAATGCAAATGGGATATAGGCATATGTTCAAAATACAGAGGCATAAATTTAATGAGTATATTTGATAAGTTGCATGGGAGGGTAATGATTGAGAGAGTAAAAACATGTACTGAGTATCTTAATGGGGAGGAGCAGTGCTGTTGCAGGAATGGTAGAGGATGTGCAGATCAGGTGTTTGTTTGGAAGAATGTGTGAGAAATACTCAGAAAAACAGAAGGATATGTATATGGCATTAACGGATCTAAAGAAGGCATATGATAGGATCGATAGAGATGCTTCGTGAAGGTATTAAGAATATATCGTGAAGGAAATAAGCTGCTAGAAGCAGTGAGTAGGAAGAGAGAAGAGTGTATGGTTCCCAGTGAAGTTTAATCTGCGTCAAAGTTAGTGATATCACCATGTTTGTTTACTTTGTTTATTGAAGGGTTGGTTAGGGAGGTAAATGCAAGACTCTTGGAAGAGGGGCGAGTATGCAGTCTCTTGTGAATATGAGGGCCTGGGAAGTGAGTCAGTTGACGTTTGTCAATGATACAATACTGGGCGATGGTTCAAGTGGCAAAATGCAGAAGTTGGTGGCTGAGTTTTGAAGAGTTTGTGAAAGGAGAAAGTTGAGAGTAAATGTGAATAATATTAAGGTTATTAGGTTCAGCGGGGTTAAGGGACAAGTTGATTAGGATATAAGATTCAAGCGAGAAAAATTGGAGGAACTGAAGTGTTTTAGATATCTGGAAGTGGACATGACAGCGAATGGAACCATGGAAAGGAAAGTGAGTCATAGGGAAGGTTCTAGCAGCCATGAAGAACGGATGGCAATGGGTCTGTCTGAAAGAATAGTAGTTCCAAAAATGTTATTTGGTTGCGAAGCATGGGCTATAGATAGGGTTGTGCTGAGGATAGTAGATGTGTTGGAAATGAAATGTGTGAATACTATATGTGGTGTGAGGAGGTTTGATTAAGTAATGAAAGGGTAAAAGAGATGCGTGGTAGTATGAAGCATGTAGTTGAGAGAGCAGGAGAGACACATACAACCTCTTTTTCAATCTTTCCTCACTCATTCTCTCCATGTGACCAAACCGTTTCAGTACACCCTCTTCTGCTCTCTCAACCACTTTCTTTTTATTACCACACATCTCTCTTACCCTTTCATTACTTACTCGATCAAACCACATCACACCACATATTGTCCTCAAACATCTCATTTCCAACATCCCCACCCCCCTCCGCACAACTCTATCTATAGCCCACGCCTTGCAACCATATATCACTAATCCACTTCAAAACCACTAATCCTTCAAACATACCCATTTTTGCTTTCCGAGATAATGTTCTCGCCTTCCACACACGCTTCAACGCTTCCAGAACTTTCGACCAACCCCCCCCCCCCCCACCTAACCCCACCACCACCCCTGTGACTCACTTCCCCTTCCATGGTTCCATCCGATGCCAAATCCACTCCCAAATATCTAAAACACTTCACTTGCTCTAGTTTTTCTCCGTTCAATTTTACCATTCAGTTGACTTGTCCCTCAACTCTACTGTACCTAATAACCCAGCTCTTATTCACATTTACTCTTAACTTTCTTCTTTCACACACTTTACCAAACTCAGTCACCAGCTTCTGCAGTTTCTCACCCGAATCAACCACCAGCACTATACCATCAGCGAACAACTGACTCACTTCCGAAGCCCTTTCATCGACAGCAGACTGCATACTTGCCTGTCTCTCCCAAACTCTTGCATTCATCTCCCTGACAACCCCATCCATAAGCTAATTAAACAACCATGGAGACATCACGCACCCATGCCGCAAACCGACATTCACTGAGAACCAATCACTTTCCTCCCTTCCTACTTGTACACCTGCCTTACATCCTTTATAAAAACTTTTCACTGCTTCTAGCAACTTGCTTCCCACACCATATATTCTTGATACCTTTCACAGAGCATCTCGATCAACTATATCATGTGCCTTCTCCAGATCCATAAATGCTTCATACAAGTCAATTTGTTTTTCTAAGTATTTCTCGCACACATTCTTCAAAGCAAACACTTAATCCACACATCCTCTACTACTTCTGAAACCACACTGTTCTTCCCCAATTTGATGCTCTGTACATACCTTCACCCTCTCAATGAATACACTCCCATATAATTTATCAGCAATACTCAATAAACTTATACCTATGTAATTTGAACACACATCCTTATCCCCTTTGCCTTTGTACAATGGCACTATGCAAGCATTCCGCCAATCCTCAGGCACCTCACCATGAGCCATACATACATTAAATATCCTCACCAACCAGAGCACAACACTGTCACCCCCTTTTTTAATAAATTCCACTGCAATACCATCCAAACCTGCCGCCTTGCCGGCTTTCATCTTCCGCAAAGCTTTTACTACCTCTTCTCTGTTTACCAGATCGTTCTCCCTAACCCTCTCACTTCGCACACCACCTCGACCAAAACACCCTATATCTGTCACTTTGTCGTCTAACACATTCAATAAACTTACAAAATACGCACTCCATCTCCTCACGTTACCACTACTTGTTATTACCTTCCCATTTAGCCCCCTTGATCGATGTTCCCATTTGATCTCTTGTCTTACGCACTTTATTTACCTCTTTCCAAAAGTATCTTTTTATTCTCCCTAAAGTTTAATGATGCTATCTCACCCCAACTCTCATTTGGTCTGTTTATCACCACTTGCACCTTTCTCTTACCCTCCTGCCTCTTTCTTTTATACATCTCCCAATCATTTGCAATATATATATATATATATATATATATATATATATATATATATATATATATATATATATATATATATATATTTTTTTTTTATTACACTTTGTCGCTGTCTCCCGCGTTTGCGAGGTAGCGCAAGGAAACACACGAAAGAAATGGCCCAACCCCCCCCCCCATACACATGTATATACATACGTCCACACACGCAAATATACATACCTACACAGCTTTCCATGGTTTACCCCAGACGCTTCACATGCCTTGATTCAATCCACTGACTGCACGTCAACCCCGGTATACCACATCGCTCCAATTCACTCTATTCCTTGCCCTCCTTTCACCCTCCTGCATGTTCAGGCCCCGATCACACAAAATCTTTTTCACTCCATCTTTCCACCTCCAATTTGGTCTCCCTCTTCTCCTCGTTCCCTCCACCTCCGACATATATATCCTCTTGGTCAATCTTTCCTCACTCATTCTCTCCATGTGCCCAAACCACTTCAAAACACCCTCTTCTGCTCTCTCAACCACGCTCTTTTTATTTCCACACATCTCTCTTACCCTTACGTTACTCACTCGATCAAACCACCTCACACCACACATTGTCCTCAAACATCTCATTTCCAGCACATCCATCCTCCTGCGCACAACACTATCCATAGCCCACGCCTCGCAACCATACAACATTGTTGGAACCACTATTCCTTCAAACATACCCATTTTTGCTTTCCGAGATAATGTTCTCGACTTCCACACATTCTTCAAGGCCCCCAGAATTTTCGCCCCCTCCCCCACCCTATGATCCACTTCCGCTTCCATGGTTCCATCCGCTGCCAGATCCACTCCCAGATATCTAAAACACTTCACTTCCTCCAGTTTTTCTCCATTCAAACTCACCTCCCAATTGACTTGACCCTCAACCCTACTGTACCTAATAACCTTGCTCTTATTCACGTTTACTCTTAACTTTCTTCTTCCACACACTTTACCAAACTCAGTCACCAGCTTCTGCAGTTTCTCACATGAATCAGCCACCAGCGCTGTATCATCAGCAAACAACAACTGACTCACTTCCCAAGCTCTCTCATCCCCAACAGACTTCATACTTGCCCCTCTTTCCAAAACTCTTGCATTTACTCCCTAACAACCCCATCCATAAACAAATTAAACAACCATGGAGACATCACACACCCCTGCCGCAAACCTACATTCACTGAGAACCAATCACTTTCCTCTCTTCCTACACGTACACATGCCTTACATCCTCGATAAAAACTTTTCACTGCTTCTAACAACTTGCCTCCCACACCATATATTCTTAATACCTTCCACAGAACATCTCTATCAACTCTATCATATGCCTTCTCCAGATCCATAAATGCTACATACAAATCCATTTGCTTTTCTAAGTATTTCTCACATACATTCTTCAAAGCAAACACCTGATCCACACATCCTCTACCACTTCTGAAACCACACTGCTCTTCCCCAATCTGATGCTCTGTATATGCCTTCACCCTCTCAATCAATACCCTCCCATATAATTTACCAGGAATACTCAACAAACTTATACCTCTGTAATTTGAGCACTCACTCTTATCCCCTTTGCCTTTGTACAATGGCACTATGCACGCATTCCGCCAATCCTCAGGCACCTCACCATGAGTCATACATATATTAAATAACCTTACCAACCAGTCAACAATACAGTCACCCCATTTTTTAATAAATTCCACTGCAATACCATCCAAACCTGCTGCCCTGCCGGCTTTCATCTTCCGCAAAGCTTTTACTACCTCTTCTCTGTTTACCAAATCATTTTCCCTAACCCTCTCACTTTGCACACCACCTCGACCAAAACACCCTATATCTGCCACTCTATCATCAAACACATTCAACAAACCTTCAAAATACTCACTCCATCTCCTTCTCACATCACCACTACTTGTTATCACTTCCCCATTTGCGCCCTTCACTGAAGTTCCCATTTGCTCCCTTGTCTTACTCACTTTATTTACCTCCTTCCAGAACATCTTTTTATTCTCCCTAAAATTTAATGATACTCTCTCACCCCAACTCTCATTTGCCCCTTTTTTCACCTCTTGCACCTTTCTCTTGTATATATATATATATACATATATATATTTTTTTTATTATTATCATTTATACTTTGTCGCTGTCTTTCGCTTTTTACGAGGTAGCGCAAGGAAACAGACGAAAGAAATGGCCCAACCCCCCCCCCCATACACATGTATATACATACGTCCACACACGCAAATATACATACCTACACAGCTTTCCATGGTTTACCCCAGACGCTTCACATGCCTTGATTCAATCCACTGACAGCACGTCAACCCCGGTATACCACATCGCTCCAATTCACTCTATTCCTTGCCCTCTTTTCACCCTCCTGCATGTTCAGGCCCCGATCACACAAAATCTTTTTCACTCCATCTTTCCACCTCCAATTTGGTCTCCCTCTTCTCCTCGTTCCCTCCACCTCCGACACATATATCCTCTTGGTCAATCTTTCCTCACTCATTCTCTCCATGTGCCCAAACCACTTCAAAACACCCTCTTCTGCTCTCTCAACCACGCTCTTTTTATTTCCACACATCTCTCTTACCCTTACGTTACTCACTCGATCAAACCACCTCACACCACACATTGTCCTCAAACATCTCATTTCCAGCACATCCATCCTCCTGCGCACAACTCTATCCATAGCCCACGCCTCGCAACCATACAACATTGTTGGAACCACTATTCCTTCAAACATACCCATTTTTGCTTTCCGAGATAATGTTCTCGACTTCCACACATTCTTCAAGGCTCCCAGAATTTTCGCCCCCTCCCCCACCCTATGATCCACTTCCGCTTCCATGGTTCCATCCGCTGCCAGATCCACTCCCAGATATCTAAAACACTTCACTTCCTCCAGTTTTTCTCCATTCAAACTCACCTCCCAATTGACTTGACCCTCAACCCTACTGTACCTAATAACCTTGCTCTTATTCACATTTACTCTTAACTTTCTTCTTCCACACACTTTACCAAACTCAGTCACCAGCTTCTGCAGTTTCTCACATGAATCAGCCACCAGCGCTGTATCATCAGCGAACAACAACTGACTCACTTCCCAAGCTCTCTCATCCCCAACAGACTTCATACTTGCCCCTCTTTCCAAAACTCTTGCATTTACCTCCCTAACAACCCCATCCATAAACAAATTAAACAACCATGGAGACATCACACACCCCTGCCGCAAACCTACATTCACTGAGAACCAATCACTTTCCTCTCTTCCTACACGTACACATGCCTTACATCCTCGATAAAAACTTTTCACTGCTTCTAACAACTTGCCTCCCACACCATATATTCTTAATACCTTCCACAGAAGCATCTCTATCAACTCTATCATATGCCTTCTCCAGATCCATAAATGCTACATACAAATCCATTTGCTTTTCTAAGTATTTCTCACATACATTCTTCAAAGCAAACACCTGATCCACACATCCTCTACCACTTCTGAAACCACACTGCTCTTCCCCAATCTGATGCTCTGTATATGCCTTCACCCTCTCAATCAATACCCTCCCATATAATTTACCAGGAATACTCAACAAACTTATACCTCTGTAATTTGAGCACTCACTCTTATCCCCTTTGCCTTTGTACAATGGCACTATGCACGCATTCCGCCAATCCTCAGGCACCTCACCATGAGTCATACATATATTAAATAACCTTACCAACCAGTCAACAATACAGTCACCCCATTTTTTAATAAATTCCACTGCAATACCATCCAAACCTGCTGCCCTGCCGGCTTTCATCTTCCGCAAAGCTTTTACTACCTCTTCTCTGTTTACCAAATCATTTTCCCTAACCCTCTCACTTTGCACACCACCTCGACCAAAACACCCTATATCTGCCACTCTATCATCAAACACATTCAACAAACCTTCAAAATACTCACTCCATCTCCTTCTCACATCACCACTACTTGTTATCACTTCCCCATTTGCGCCCTTCACTGAAGTTCCCATTTGCTCCCTTGTCTTACTCACTTTATTTACCTCCTTCCAGAACATCTTTTTATTCTCCCTAAAATTTAATGATACTCTCTCACCCCAACTCTCATTTGCCCCTTTTTTCACCTCTTGCACCTTTCTCTTGTATATATATACATATATATATTTTTTTTATTATTATCATTTATACTTTGTCGCTGTCTTCGCTTTTACGAGGTAGCGCAAGGAAACAGACGAAAGAAATGGCCCAAACCCCCCCCCCCCCCCATACACATGTATATACATACGTCCACACACGCAAATATACATACCTACACAGCTTTCCATGGTTTACCCCAGACGCTTCACATGCCTTGATTCAATCCACTGACAGCACGTCAACCCCGGTATACCACATCGCTCCAATTCACTCTATTCCTTGCCCTCCTTTCACCCTCCTGCATGTTCAGGCCCCGATCACACAAAATCTTTTTCACTCCATCTTTCCACCTCCAATTTGGTCTCCCTCTTCTCCTCGTTCCCTCCACCTCCGACACATATATCCTCTTGGTCAATCTTTCCTCACTCATTCTCTCCATGTGCCCAAACCACTTCAAAACACCCTCTTCTGCTCTCTCAACCACGCTCTTTTTATTTCCACACATCTCTCTTACCCTTACGTTACTCACTCGATCAAACCACCTCACACCACACATTGTCCTCAAACATCTCATTTCCAGCACATCCATCCTCCTGCGCACAACTCTATCCATAGCCCACGCCTCGCAACCATACAACATTGTTGGAACCACTATTCCTTCAAACATACCCATTTTTGCTTTCCGAGATAATGTTCTCGACTTCCACACATTCTTCAAGGCTCCCAGAATTTTCGCCCCCTCCCCCACCCTATGATCCACTTCCGCTTCCATGGTTCCATCCGCTGCCAGATCCACTCCCAGATATCTAAAACACTTCACTTCCTCCAGTTTTTCTCCATTCAAACTCACCTCCCAATTGACTTGACCCTCAACCCTACTGTACCTAATAACCTTGCTCTTATTCACATTTACTCTTAACTTTCTTCTTCCACACACTTTACCAAACTCAGTCACCTGCTTCTGCAGTTTCTCACATGAATCAGCCACCAGCGCTGTATCATCAGCGAACAACAACTGACTCACTTCCCAAGCTCTCTCATCCCCAACAGACTTCATACTTGCCCCTCTTTCCAAAACTCTTGCATTTACCTCCCTAACAACCCCATCCATAAACAAATTAAACAACCATGGAGACATCACACACCCCTGCCGCAAACCTACATTCACTGAGAACCAATCACTTTCCTCTCTTCCTACACGTACACATGCCTTACATCCTCGATAAAAACTTTTCACTGCTTCTAACAACTTTCCTCCCACACCATATATTCTTAATACCTTCCACAGAGCATCTCTATCAACTCTATCATATGCCTTCTCCAGATCCATAAATGCTACATTCAAATCCATTTGCTTTTCTAAGTATTTCTCACATACATTCTTCAAAGCAAACACCTGATCCACACATCCTCTACCACTTCTGAAACCGCACTGCTCTTCCCCAATCTGATGCTCTGTACATGCCTTCACCCTCTCAATCAATACCCTCCCATATAATTTACTAGGAATACTCAACAAACTTATACCTCTGTAATTTGAGCACTCACTCTTATCCCCTTTGCCTTTGTACAATGGCACTATGCACGCATTCCGCCAATCCTCAGGCACCTCACCATGAGTCATACATACATTATATAACCTTACCAACCAGTCAACAATACAGTCACCCCCTTTTTTAATAAATTCCACTGCAATACCTTCCAAACCTGCTGCCTTGCCGGCTTTCATCTTCCGCAAAGCTTTCACTACCTTTTCTCTGTTTACCAAATCATTTTCCCTAACCCTCTCACTTTGCACACCACCTCAACCAAAACACCCTATATCTGCCACTCTATCATCAAACACATTCAACAAACCTTAAAAATACTCACTCCATCTCCTTCTCACATCACCACTACTTGTTTTCACCTCCCCATTTGCGCCCTTCACTGAAGTTCCCATTTGCTCCCTTGTCTTACGCACTTATTTATCTCCTTCCAGAACATCTTTTTATTCTCCCTAAAATTTAATGATGCTCTCTCACCCCAACTCTCATTTGCCCTTTTTTTCACCTCTTGCACCTTTCTCTTGACCTCCTGTCTTTCTTTTATACATCTCCCACTCAATTGCATTTTTTCCCTGCAAAAATCGTTCAAATGCCTCTCTCTTCTCTTTCACTAATACTCTTACTTCTTCATCCCACCACTCACTACCCTTTCTAATCAATATTTATATATATATATATATATATATATATATATATATATATATATATATATATATATATATATATATATATATATATATATATATATATATATATATTATCCCTGGGGATAGGGGTGAAAGAATACTTCCCACGCATTCCTCACATGTCGTAGAAGGCGACTAGAGGGGACGGGAGCGGGGGGCCAGAAATCCTCCCCTTCTTGTAATTTTAACTTTCTAAAAAAATGGGAAACAGAAGGAGTCACGCGGGGAGTGCTCATCCTCCTCGTAGACTCAGATTGGGGTGTCTAAATGTGTGTGGATGTAACCAAGATGTGAAGAAAGGAGAGATAGGTAGTATGTTTGAGGAAAGGAACCTGGATGTTTTGGCTCTGAGTGAAACGAAGCTCAAGGGTAAAGGGGAAGAGTGGTTTGGGAATGTCTTGGGAGTAAAGTCAGGGGTTAATGAGAGGACAAGAGCTAGGGAAGGAGTAGCAGTACTTCTGAAACAGGAGTTGTGGGAGTATGTGATAGAATGTAAGAAAGTAAATTCTCGATTAATATGGGTAAAACTGAAAGTTGATGGAGAGAGATGGGTGATTATTGGTGCATATGCACCTGGGCATGAGAAGAAAGATCATGAGAGGCAAGTGTTTTGGGAGCAGCTGAATGAGTGTGTTAGTGGTTTTGATGCACGAGACCGGGTTATAGTGATGGGTGATTTGAATGCAAAGGTGAGTAATGTGGCAGTTGAGGGAATAATTGGTATACATGGGGTGTTCAGTGTTGTAAATGGAAATGGTGAAGAGCTTGTAGATTTATGTGCTGAAAAAGGACTGGTGATTGGGAATACCTGGTTTAAAAAGCGAGATATACATAAGTAGACGTATATAAGTAGGAGAGATGGCCAGAGAGCGTTATTGGATTACGTGTTAATTGACAGGCGCGCGAAAGAGAGGCTTTTGGAGGTTAATGTGCTGAGAGGTGCAACTGGATGGATGTCTGATCATTATCTTGTGGAGGCTAAGGTGAAGATTTGTATGGGTTTTCAGAAAAGAAGAGTGAATGTTGGGGTGAAGAGGGTGGTGAGAGTAAGTGAGCTTAGGAAGGAGACTTGTGTGAGGAAGTATCCGGAGAGACTGAGTACAGAATGGAAAAAGGTGAGAACAATGGAAGTAAGGGGAGTGGGGGAGGAATGGGATGTATTTAGGGAATCAGTGATGGATTGCGCAAAAGATGCTTGTGGCATGAGAGGCGTGGGAGGTGGGTTGATTAGAAAGGGTAGTGAGTGGTGGGATGACGAAGTCAGATTATTAGTGAAAGAGAAGAGAGAGGCATTTGGACGATTTTTGCAGGGAAAAAATGCAATTGAGTGGGAGATGTATAAAAGAAAGAGACAGGAGGTCAAGAGAAAGGTGCAAGAGGTGAAAAAGAGGGCAAATGAGAGTTGGGGTGAGAGAGTATCATTAAATTTTAGGGAGAATAAAAAGATGTTCTGGAAGGAGGTAAATAAAGTGCGTAAGACAAGTGAGCAAATGGGAACTTCAGTGAAGGGCGCAAATTGGGAGGTGATAACCAGTAGTGGTGATGTGAGAAGGAGATGGAGTGAGTATTTTGAAGGTTTGTTGAATGTGTTTGATGATAGAGTGGCAGATATAGGGTGTTTTGGTCGAGGTGGTGTGCAAAGTGAGAGGGTTAGGGAAAATGATTTGGTAAACAGAGAAGAGGTAGTAAAAGCTTTGCGGAAGATGAAAGCCGGCAAGGGTTTGAATGGTATTGCAGTGGAATTTATTAGAAAAGGGGGTAACTGTATTGTTGACTGGTTGGTAAGGTTATTTAATGCATGTATGACTCATGGTGAGGTGCCTGAGGATTGGCGGAATTCGTGCATAGTGCCATTGTACAAAGGCAAAGGGGATAAGAGTGAGTGCTCAAATTACAGAGGTATAAGTTTGTTGAGTATTCCTGGTAAATTATATGGGAGGGTATTGATTGAGAGGGTGAAGGCATGTACAGAGCATCAGATTGGGGAAGAGCAGTGTGGTTTGAGAAGTGGTAGAGGATGTATGGATCAGGTGTTTGCTTTGAAGAATGTATGTGAGAAATACTTAGAAAAGCAAATGGATTTGTATGTAGCATTTATGGATCAGGAGAAGGCATATGATAGAGTTGATAGAGATGTTCTGTGGAAGGTATTAAGAATATATGGTGTGGGAGGCAAGTTGTTAGAAGCAGTGAAAAGTTTTTATCGAGGATGTAAGGCATGTGTACTTGTAGGAAGATAGGAAAGTGATTGGTTCTCAGTGAATGTAGGTTTGCGGCAGGGGTGTGTGATGTCTCCGTGGTTGTTTAATTTGATTATGGATGTGATTGTTAGGGAGGTGAATGCAAGAGTTTTGGAAAGAGGGGCAAGTATGAAGTCTGTTGTGGATGAGAGAGCTTATGAAGTGAGTCAGTTGTTGTTCGCTGATGCCACAGCGCTGGTGGCTGATTCATGTGAAAAACTGCAGAAGCTGGTGACTGAGTTTGGTAAAGTGTGTGAAAGAAGAAAGTTAAGAGTAAATGTGAATAAGAGCAAGGTTATTAGGTACAGTAGGGTTAAGGGTCAGGTCAATTGGGAGGTAAGTTTGAATGGAGAAAAACTGGAGGAAGTAAAGTGTTTTAGATATCTGGGAGTGGATCTGGCAGCGGATGGAACCATGAAAGCGGAAGTGAATCATAGGGTGGGGGAGGGGGCGAAAATCCTGGGAGCCTTGAAGAATATATGGAAGTCGAGAACATTATCTCGGAAAGCAAAAATGGGTATGTTTGAAGGAATAGTGGTTCCAACAATGTTGTATGGTTTTGAGGCGTGGGCTTTGAGGGATAGAGTTGTGCGCAGGAGGGTGGATGTGCTGGAAATGATATGTTTGAGGACAATGTGTGGTGTGAGGTGGTTTGATCGAATAAGTAATGTAAGGGTAAAAGAGATGTGTGGAAATAAAAAGAGCGTGGTTGAGAGAGCAGAAGAGGGTGTTTTGAAATGGTTTGGGCACATGGAGAGAATGAGTGAGGAAAGATTGACCAAGAGGATATATGTGTCGGAGGTGGAGGGAACGAGGAGAAGAGGGAGACCAAAATGGAGGTGGAAAGATGGAGTGAAAAAGATTTTGTGTGATCGGGGCCTGAACATGCAGGAGGGTGAAAGGAGGGCAAGGAATAGAGTGAATTGGAGCGATGCGGTATACCGGGGTTGACGTGCTGTCAGTGGATTGAATCAAGGCATGTGAAGCGTCTGGGGTAAACCATGGAAAGCTGTGTAGGTATGTATATTTGCGTGTGTGGACGTATGTATATACATGTGTATGGGGGTGGGTTGGGCCATTTCTTTCGTCTGTTTCCTTCCGCTACCTCGCAAACGCGGGGGACAGCGACAAAGCAAAAAAAAAAAAAATTATGTATGTATATGTATGTGCGTGTATATATATGTATAAGTTGAGATGTATAGGTATGTATAAGTGCATGTGTGGATATGTATGTATATACATGTGTATGTGGGTGGGTTGGGCCATTCTTTCATCTGTTTCCTTGTGCTACCTCGCTAATGCGGGAGACAGCAACAATGTATAATTAATAAATAAATAATATATATATATATATATATATATATATATATATATATATATATATATATATATATATATATATATATATATATATATATATATATATATATATATATATATATATATATATTTATATATTCCTTTGAGTCCACGGGGAAAATGAAACACGAAAAGTTCCCAAGTGCACTTTCGTGTAATAATCACCTCATCAGGGGAGACACAAGAGAGAAATATTACTGTCAGTTGATATACATCGAAGAGACGAAGCTAGGACGCCATTTGGTTAATATGTGATTGTCCAAAAAATGGCGTCCTAGCTTCGTCTCTTCGATGTATATCAACTCACTGTTATATTTCTCTCTTGTGTCTCCCCTGATGATGTGATTATTACACGAAAGTGCACTTGGGAACTTTTCGTGTTTCATTTTCCCCGTGGACTCATAGTAATATCTTGATCACGCTCAAAATTGTAATCCTTTCCAATATATATATATATATATATATATATATATATATATATATATATATATATATATATATATATATATATATATATATATATATATATATATATATATATATTTGTACTTGGGGATAGGGGAGAAAGGGTACTTCCCACGCATTCCCCGCGTGTCGTAGAAGACGATTAAAGGGGACGGAGCGGGGGGCTAGATACCCTCCCCTCCTTGTATTCTAACTCTCTAAAAGGGGAAACAGAGGAAGTGGTCACTTGCGGAGTGCTCATCCTCTTCGAAGGCTCAGATTGGGTGTGTCTAAAAGTGTGTGGATGTAACCAAGATGAGAAGAAGGGAGAGATAGGTAGTATGTTTGAGGAAAGGAACCTGGATGTTTTGGCTCTGAGTGAAACGAAGCTGATGGGTAAAGGGGAAGAGTGGTTTGGGAATATTTTGGGAGTAAAATCAGAGGTTGGTGAGAGGACAAAAACAAGGGAAGGAATAGCACTACTCCTGTAACAGGAGTAGTGGGAGTATGCGATAGAGTGTAAGAAAGTAAGCTTTAGATTGATATGGGTAAAACTGAAAGTTGATGGAGAGAGATGGGTGACCATTGGTGCCTATGCACTTGGGCATGAGAAGAAAGTTCATGAGAGGCAAGTGTTTTGGGAGCAGCTGAGTGAGTGTTTTAGTGCTTTTAATGCACGAGACCAGATTATAGTGATGGATAATTTGAATGCAAAGTTGAGTAATGTGGCACTTGAGGGAATGATTGTTGTACATGGAGTGTTCAGTGTTTCAAATGAAAATGGTGAAGAGCTTGTAGATTTATGTCCTGAAAAGGCTGGTGATTGGGAATACCTGGTTTAAAAAGAGAAATATTCATAAGTATACATATGTAAGCAGAAGAGATGGCCAGAGAGCGTTATTGGATTACGTGTTAATTGATAGGCGCGTGAAAGAGAGACTTTTCGATATTAATGTGCTGAGAGGTGCAACTGGAGGGATGTCTGATCATTATCTTGTGGAAGCGAAGGTGAAGATTTGTAGAGGTTTTCAGAAAAGAAGAGAGAATGTTAGGGTGAAGAGAGTGGTGAGAGTAAGTGAGCTTGGGAAGGAGACTTGTGTGAGGAAGTACCAGGAGAAACTGAGTACAGAATGGAAAAAGGTGAGAATAAAGGACTTAAGGGGATTAGGGGAGGAATGGGATGTATTTAGGGAAGTAGTGATAGCTTGCGCAAAAGATGCTTGTGGCATGAGAGGCGTGGGAAGTGGGCAGATTAGAAAGGGTAGTGAGTGGTGGGATGAAGAAGTAAGATTATTAGTGAAAGAGAGGAGAGAGGCATTTGGACGATTTTTGTAGGGAAATAGTGCAAATGACGGAAATGTATAAATGAAAGACATAAGAGGTCAAGAGAAAGGTGCAAGAGGTAAAAAAGAGGACAAATGAGAGTTGGGGTGAGAGAGTATCATTAAATTTTAGGGAGAATATAAAAATGTCTTGGAAGGAGGTAAATAAAGTGCGTAAGGCAAGAGAACAAATGGGAACATTGGTGAAGCGGGCTAATGGGGAGGTAATAACAAGTAGTGGTGATGTGAGAGGGAGATGGAATGAGTATTTTGAAGGTTTATTGAATGTGTTGAATGGCAGAGTGGCAGATATAAGGTGTTTTGGTCGAGAGTGTTCGCGAAGTGAGAGGGTCAGGGAGAATGATTTGGTACACAGAGAAGCAGTGAAAGCTTTGCGGAAGATGAAAGCCGGCAAGGCAGCGGGTTTGGATGGTATTGCAGTGGAATTTATTAAAAAGGGTGGTGACTGCGTTGTTGTCTAGTTGGTGAGGGTATTCATTGTATGTATGACTTATGGTGAAGTACCTGAGGATGGGCGGAATGCGTGCATAGTGCCATTGTACAAAGGCAAATGGGATAAAGAGAGTATTTCTGGGAAATTATATGGGAGGGTATTGATTGAGAGGATGACTGCATGTACAGAGCGTCAGATTTGGGAAAAGCAGTGAGGTTTCAGAAGTGGTAGAGGATGTGTGGATCAGGTGTTTGCTTTGAAGAATGTATGTGAGAAATACTTAGAAAAGCAAATGGATTTGTATTTAGGATATTTATGGATCTGGAGAAGTCATATGATAGAGTTGATACAGATGCTATGTGGAATGTATCAAGAGTATATGGTGTGGGAGGCAAGATGCTAGAAGCAGTGAAAAGTTTTTGTCGAAGATGTAAGGCATGTGTCTGAGGCGGAAGAGAGGAAATTGATTGTTTCCCAGTGAATGTCGGTTTCCGACAGGGGTGCGTGGTCTCAATGGTTGTTTAATTTGTTTATGGATGGGGTTGTTAGGGAGGTGAATGCAAGAGTTTTGGGTAGAAGAGCAAGTATTCAGTCTGTTGTGATTGAGAGGGCTTGTGAAGTGAGTCAGTTGTTGTACGCTGAAGATACAGCGCTGGTGGCTGATTCGGATGAGAAACTGCAGAAGTTGGTAACTGAGTGTGGTAAAGTGTGTGAAAGAAGAAAGCTGAGGGTAAATGTGAATAAGAGCAAGGTTATTAGGTACAGTAGGGTTGAAGGACAATTCGATTGGAAGGTAAGTTTGAATGGAGAAGAACTGCAGATAGTGAAGTGTTTTAGATATCTGTGAGTGGACTTTGCAGCGGATGGAACCATGAAAGCGGATGTGAGTCGCAGGGTGGGGGAGGGGATGAAGGTCCTGGGAGCGTTGAAGAATGTGTGGAAGGCGAGAACATTATCTCAGAAAGCAAAAATGGGTATGTTTGAAGGAAAAGTGGTTCCTTCAATGCTATATGGTTGCGAGGCGTGGGCTGTAGATAGAGTTGTGTGAAGGAGGGTGGATGTATTGGAAATAAGATGTTTTAGTGATAATAGGGTAAGAGAGATGTGTGGTAATAAAAAGAGTGTGGTTGAGAGAGCAGAAGAGAGTTTTTGAAATGGTTTGCTCACATGGAGAGAATGAGTGAGGAAAGATTGACCAAAAGGATATATGTGTCAGAGGTGAAGGGAACTAGAAGTTGAAGACCAAATTGGAGGTGGAAGGATGGAGTGAAAAAGATTTTGAGTGATCGGGGCCTGAACATGCAGGAGGGTGAAAGGCGTGCAAGGAATAGAGTGAATTGGAACGATGTGGTATACTGTGGTTGATGTGCTGTCACTGGATTGAACTAGGGCATGTGACGCGTCTGGGGTAAACCATGGAAAGTTATGTGGGGCCTGGACGTGGAAAGGGAGCTGTGGCTTCAGGGCGTTATACATGACAGCTAGAGAATGAGTGCGAACGAATGTGGCCTTTCTTGTCTTTTCATAGCGCTACCGCGAGCGCGTGCTGAGGGGAGGGTTGGGGGTGTTGGGGGGGGGGGGGAGCTGTCATTTCATGTGTGTTGGGGTGGCGACGGGAATGAATAAAGGCAGCAAGTATGAATTATGTACATGCTTATATATGTATATGTCTGTGTGTATATATATATATATATATATATATATATATATATATATATATATATATATATATATATATATATATATATATATATATATATATATATACAATGACATGTATAGGTATGTATATGTGCGTGTGAGGACGTGTATGTATATACATGTGTATGTAGGTGGGTTGGGCTATTCTTTCGTCTGTTTCCTTGCGCTATCTCGCTAACGCGGGAGACAACGACAAAGTATATAGTATATAGTATAGTATATAGTGGTTTCAGAAGTGGTAGAGGATGTGTGGATCAGGTGTTTGCTTTGAAGAATGTATGTGAGAAATACTTAGAAAAGCAAATGGATTTGTATGTAGCATTTATGGATCTGGAGAAGGCATATGATAGAGTTGATAGAGATGCTCTGTGGAAGGTATTAAGAATATATGGTGTGGGAGGCAAGTTGTTAGAAGCAGTGAAAAGTTTTTATCGAGGATGTAAGGCATCTGTACGTGTAGGAAGAGAGGAAAGTGATTGGTTCTCAGTGAATGTAGGTTTGCGGCAGGGGTGTGTGATGTCTCCATGGTTGTTTAATTTGTTTATGGATGGGGTTGTTAGGGAGGTGAATGCAAGAGTTTTGGAAAGAGGGGCAAGTATGAAGTCTGTTGGGGATGAGAGAGCTTGGGAAGTGAGTCAGTTGTTGTTCGCTGATGATACAGCGCTGGTGGCTGATTCATGTGAGAAACTGCAGAAGATGGTGACTGAGTTTGGTAGAGTGTGTGAAAAAGAAAGTTAAGAGTAAATGTGAATAAGAGCAAGGTTATTAGGTACAGTAGGGTTGAGGGTCAAGTCAGTTGGGAGGTAAGTTTGAATGGAGAAAAACTGGAGGAAGTAAAGTGTTTTAGATATCTGGGAGTGGATCTGGCAGCGGATGGAACCATGGAAGTGGAAGTGGATCATAGGGTGGGGGAGGGGGCGAAAATTCTGGGAGCCTTGAAGAATGTGTGGAAGTCGAGAACATTATCTCGGAAAGCAAAATTGGGTATGTTTGAAGGAATAGTGGTTCCAATAATGTTGTATGGTTGCGAGGCGTGGGCTATGGATAGAGTTGTGCGCAGGAGGATGGATGTGCTGGAAATGAGATGTTAGAGGACAGTGTGTGGTGTGAGGTGGTTTGATCGAGTAAGTAACGTAAGGGTAAGAGAGATGTGTGGAAATAAAAAGAGCGTGGTTGAGAGAGCAGAAGAGGGTGTTTTGAAATGGTTTGGGCACATGGAGAGAATGAGTGAGGAAAGGTTGACCAAGAGGATATATGTGTCGGAGGTGGAGGGAACGAGGAGAAGTGGGAGACCAAATTGGAGGTGGAAAGATGGAGTGAAAAAGATTTTGTGTGATCGGGGCCTGAACATGCAGGAGGGTGAGAGGAGGGCAAGGAATAGAGTGAATTGGATCGATGTGGTATACCGGGGTTGACGTGCTGTCAGTGGATTGAATCAGGTCATGTGAAGCGTCTGGGGTAAACCATGGAAAGCTGTGTAGGTATGTATATTTGCGTGTGTGGACGTATGTATATACATGTGTATGGGGGTGGGTTGGGCCCTTTCTTTCGTCTGTTTCCTTGCGCTACCTCGCAAACGCGGGAGACAGCGACAATATATATATATATATATATATATATATATATATATATATATATATATATATATATATATATATATATATATATATATATATATATATATATATATATTCATATATATATATATATATATATATATATATATATATATATATATATATATATATATATATATATATATATATATATATATATATTTTCATAGTGATTGTGTTACAACAACACACGAGAGACATGTTATCGCATCGAAGTATTGAAATGATATGTAAGTCTTATACTGTAAGTTAGTCATCCTAAGAAGGAAACACGCACCATAATCCAAGTACGACTATTGTACATACGTGGATAGAGTTCAGTTCATAATGAAACGAAAATAACCGGAGTTCATGGAACTTGTGTCGTTGACACAAAAGAAAGAGCGGATGTGGCCGTATTTTGCAAGTCGGTAAATGTAGGAATTTTACTTCACACCTCGTTTCACATAAGTGTTTATATTATTATTATTACTATTATTATTATTATTATTATTATTATTATTATTATTATTATTATTATTATTATTATCATTGTTTATATTATCATTATTATTATTATTATTATTATTATTATTATTATTATTATTATTATTATTAGTATTATTATTATTATTAATATTATGATTATTATTATTTGTAATATTGTTATTATAATTATTGTCATAATTGTTATCATCATTGTTATAATAATACTTGATCGCCGTTTCCCGCGTCAGAGAGTTACCGCCAGGAAGCAGACGAAGAAAGGCCCATTTTACACATATATACTTACATATACTTACATATACATATGTATGCATATATACACATACATACATATACATATATACGAACATAGTATATAGAAACGCGCACCTTCATAGAACATACAAACCTCCAACAGCCATGATCGAACCCGGGACCCCTGTGCAAGAGGCAGGAGTGCTAACTGGTAGGCTATGGGCCACTCCCGCCTCTTACACAGGGGTCCCGAGCTCGATCCTGGCTCTTGGAGGTTTGTATGATATACATACATATACATATACGTACAGATGCGTATGTACATATACATGCTCGCCTTTATCCATTCTCGGTGCCACCTCCACCCCACTGGAAACAGCATCGCCACCACCACCATCAAGGCAGCGCCAGGAAAAAGACAACAAAGGCCACATTCGTTCACACTCAGTCTCTAGCTGTCATGTATAATGCACCGAAACTAGAGCTCCCTTTCCACATCCAGGCCCTACAGCCCTTTCCATAGTTTACTCCAGTCGTTTCGCATGCCCTGTTTCAGTCTATTGATAGCTCGTCGACACCAGTATACCACATCGTTCCAATTCCCTCTATTCTTTGCACGCCTCTCACCTTCCTGTATGTCCAGGCCCCGATCGCTCAAAATGATTTTCACTCCATCCTTCCACCTCGAATTTGGTCTCCCGCTTCTCCTTGTTCCCTCCACCTCTGACACATATATCCTCTTAGTCAATCTTTCTTCGTTCATTCCCTCCATATGTTCAAACTATTTCAACTCACCCTTTTTTGCTCTAAACCACACTCTTTTCATTACCACACTTCTCTCTTATCCTCTCAATACTTACTCCATCAAGTCACCTCACACCACATATCGTCCTCAAGCATTTAATTTCTAACATATCCACCCTCCTCCGCACAACCCTATCTATAGGCCATGCCTCGCAACCATATGATATTGTTGGGACTACTATTCCTTCAAACATACCTATTTTTATTCACCGAAATAACGTTATCGCCTTCCACACATTCTTTATCGCTCATAGAACCTTCGCCCCCTCCCCCACCCTATGACTTACTTTCGCTTCCGTGGTTCCATTCGTTGCCGACTCCACTCCCAGATATCTAAGATACTTCACTTCCTCTAATTTTTCTCCATTCAAACCCACATCCCAACTTACTTTTCCCTCATCCCTTATATTCACATGTATTCGCAACTTTCTCCATTCATACACTAAGACTCAGTCACCAAATCCTGCAGTTTCTCACTCGAAACAGCCATCAGTACTATATCATCGGCGAACAACAACTGACTCTTTTCCCAGGTCCTTTCATCCCCTACAGACTGCATTCTCGCCCCTCTCTTTAAGGCTTTTGCATTTATCTCCTTCACTACCCATCCATAAACAAATTAAACAACCATGGTGACATTCCACACCCCTGCTGCAGACCAACCTTCGCTGGGAACCAGTCACTATGATTATTATTATTATTATTATTATTATTATTATTATTATTATTATTATTATTATTATTATTATTATTATTATCATTATTATTATCGTTATCATTATTGTTGTTATGATTATGATTATTATTATTATTATTATTATTATTATTATTATTATTATTATTATTATCATTATTATTATCAATATTATGATTATTCATTTGTCTTAAACCTTCTCCTTTCCTCCGTCTCAAATCATTCATTTATATCTCACTTCATACTCATTATTCATCAACTTTGTCTCTTCTTATATCCTTCACCTACAATAAACCGTTGCATGCGGCGCCTCCGCCTGTCCTTTCCTGGCATTTCCCCCACGCTTAACCTGTAAGTGGGACGGGTTCGACAACCTGCTAGTCTGCCCTACCCATATGACCTCCACGACAGGGGTAGCTTGGCTAGCTAGCTAGACCTGCAGTGTTCTGGTTCACTCACCCTTGAGAAGGCCAGGAAACGGAGCCCAGTTAGAATACCAGTGCCATATTTGGGTCATAAACTGTGTCATATTCTAAACAGCATCGTAGAACAACAACAAAAAACTATTCTTGGATCAATTCTCTCGAGTCACAGTCTTTCTTAAACTTTACATAGTCTTTTGCACTAGATGTTATTACCGTTATTATTCTCACTCTCCAATCTTATCGTATCTGTGTCCACTTTAGTGGACGGTAAG
>NW_027264877.1:0-18313 GCF_036320965.1 Panulirus ornatus
GAATGAAGATATAATCCTTTGGTGAAAATAAGGCATTACAGGGAATCAGTGGCTCTGAAAGGCTTTAAAGGGGAATAAAGTTTAAGGGAAAGACAGTTTAGGGTTCCTTAAAATACCATTAGGGCAAAGGTCAAACCTTTATTACAAAAATAAAAGACAAATTAAAATTTTTTAAATCCCCTTTGGCGCGCCAAAGGCAATTACAGGGATAGAGCATCAAAGGGAAAGAAACATTGAATTTTAAAGCCTACTTAATGCCACTTTAGGGGATGCCAGGAGGAAACTAGAAAATTAAGGGATGAATACCTTTGCTCTCAAATTTTAGAAAATGGAAAGGGAATAATTTAATTTAAAACCCCTTTGGCGTATACTTAATGGCATAAGGGAAAGACAATTAATGATGTTTAAACCTTGCGCAAAAAGGATAATTAAAAGTTACTTAAAACCTTTGGGAGTTCTAAACTTGGATCCAAAGGCAAGATTGGGTGCATCCAAAAATTTAAGAGGAAATTGAAGGTATTAATTAAATCCCTTTGGCCTAAAGGCCTTTACAGGGCAAAGGCATTAAAGGGAAAGACAAATTTAAAGTTTACTTAAATACCTTTGGGGTGCCAAAGTCAATGAATTGCAGGTGGCTCCAAAATAAAAGAAAATTAATTTATTTAATCCCCTTTGCCCGCTCAAAGGACTTACAGGGATAGGGCTAGAAAGGAAAATAAAACATTTGAAAGCTTATTAGATCCCTTGAATCCAAAGTCACAGAGGAATTCAAAGGAAACAAAAATAATTTAATCCTTGAAAATTGCAAAGGAATTACAGGCCCCTTGGCTCTAAAGGAATTTACAGTGAATAGTCATCAAGGGAAGCAAAATAAGAATTTAGCCTAAGATTGAATAATACTTTCTGAAGCATCCAAATAAAAAGAGATTAAAGGATTTAGTGTATCCTAGGAACCAAACTAAAGCCGTTTAGGGGCATAGTCACAAAAGGGAAAGAACATTTCGAAATTAAAAATACCATTTGGGTTGCCAAAGGCTTGGAGGAAGCGTGAGAGCAAAAATTAAGGAAATGAAGATAATTTAAACTTACTTTAGCCTTTAGGCCTTTAAGGGAATAGGGTGGCATCAAATTAGAAAATTGAAGATTACTATCCTTGGTCTTCAAGCCTTTACAGGGTGTGGATCTAGGAAAGAATTAATTATAAACTTGGTGCCAATCCATACGTGCGTGCACAAAAAAAAAAAAAAGTTTTAACCCCTTGCCGCAAGGAATACAGGCAAGACACAAAAGGGAAAGAAAAAACTTACTTACCACTTGGATCCAAGGCAAGAGAATTGCGGTGAGGCTCCAAAAATTAAAAAATGAAGATTAATCTAAATCCCTTTGTTCAAGGCCTTACAGGAATAGGATCAAGGAAGACTAAAAAAGTTCTTAAACCTTGGGCCAATCAATATGCAGGCATCAAATAAAAGAATTAAAGGTTTATTTAATCCCTTTGCGCGCAAGGCATTACAGGCATAGCTCGAAGAACTTGAAAGCTTACTTATCCATTGGATGCAAGGCGGCAATAAAATTGAAAATTAAGATACTATCCTTGGCGCTCAGCTACGGGAATTGCTCAAGGAAGACATAAATTACTAAAACCTTTGGGGGCAATCAATATTGCATGGTGGCATCCAAAAAAAAGAAAATTAATTATTAATCCCTTTGGCGCCGCCAAGGATTACAGGGGCAAAGATCAAAGGGAAAAACTTGAATCTTAATACCTTGGATGCAAGCAGAAATGCTGAGCTAAATAGAAAAATAGATTAATAAATCCTTGCGTTCAAGGCTTTAAGGAATAGTGCTAAGGAAGCATTAAATTACTAAACTGGGTGCAATCCATACTGCATGGCTCCAAAAATAAAAGAATAAAGTTATTTTATCCCCTTTGGCGCGCCAAAGGCATACAGGCATAGCATCAAAGGGAAAAACTTAAAGCTACTTAACCATTGGGATCAAAGCAGATGCGGAGCATCAAAATTAGAAAATAAGATTACTAAATCCTTTGCGTCTTCAAGGCCTTACAGGATAGGGCACTAGAAAATAATTATTAAACTTTGGGGTCCAAGTCCAATACTTGCAGGGGCACCAAATAAAGAAAATTTTTAAACCCCTTTGCGCCGCAACATACAGGGGCATAGAGCATAAAGAAGAATGAAGTATTATACTGGTGCAAGGGGTGAGACATCAAAATTTAGAGGAAAATTGAAGGATTAATCTAAATCCACTTTGGCGTCTTCAAAGGCCTTTACAGGGGAATAGTGGCATCTAAAGGGAAAGACCCTAATTAAAAGTTTACTTAAAATACCCTTTGGGGGTGCCAAAGTCCAATACCTTTGCATGGTGGCATCCAAAAATAAAATGACAAATTAAAGATTTATTTTAAATCCCCTTTGACGCCGCCAAAGGCAATTACAGGTGCATAGAGGCATCATAAGGGAAAGAAACATTTGGAAAGCTTACTTTAATGACACTTTGGGGATGCCAAAGGTCAAGAGAATTGCGGTGAGGCGTCCAAAAATTTAGAGAAAAATTGAAGGATTAATCTAAATCCCCTTTGGCGTCTTCAAAGGCCTTTACAGGGTAATAGTGGCATCTGAAGGGAAAGAGACAAATTAAAAGTTTACTTAACAGACCCTTTAGGGGTGCCAAAGTCCAATACCTTTGCATGGTGGAATCCAAAAATAAAAAGACAAATTAAAGTTTTATTTTGAATCACCTTTGGCGCCACCAAAGGCAATTACAGGGGCATAGAGGCAACAAAAGGGAAAGAAACATTTGCAAAGCTTACCTTAATGCCACTTTGGGGATGCCAAAGTGCAAGGGAATTGCGTGGAGGTATCCAAAATCTTAGAGGAAAATTGAAGGATTTATCTAAATCCTCTTTGTCGTCTTCAAAGGCCTTTACAGGGGAGTAGTGGCATCTGAAGGGAAAGAGATAAATTAAAATTTTATATAAAACACCGTTTAGGGTTGCCAAAGTGCAATACAGCTGCACGGTGACATCCAAAAGTAAAAAGAGAAATGAAAGGTTTAGTTTAAATCCCCTTTGGAGCCGCCAAAGGCAATTACAGGGGCATAGAGGCATCAAAAGGGAAAGAAACATTTGCAAAGCTTACTTTAATGCCAATTTGGGGATGTCAAAGGTCAAGAGAATTGCCTTGAGGTATCCAAAAACTTAGAGGAAAATTGAAGGATTAATCTAAATCCCCTTTGGCGTCTTCAAAGGCCTTTACAGGAGAATTGTGGTATCTAAAGGGAAAGACCCTAATTAAAAGTTTACTTAAAATACCCTTTGGGGGTGCCAAAGTCCAACACAGTTGCATGGTGGCATCCAAAAATAAAAAGAGAAATTAAAGGTTTATTTCAAATCCCCTTTGGCGCAGCCAAAGGCAATTACAGGGGCATAGAGGCATCATAAGGGAAAGAAACATTTGGAAAGCTTACTTTAATGCCACTTTGGGCATGCCAAAGGTCAAGAGAATTGCGGTGAGGCATCCAAAAATTTAGAGAAAAATTGAAGGATTAATCTAAATCCCCTTTGGCGTCTTCAAAGGCCTTTACAGGGGAATAGTGGCATCTGAAGGGAAAGAGACCTAATGAAAAGTTTACTTAACAGACCGTTTAGGGGTGCCAAAGTCTAATACCTTTGCATGGTGGCATCCAAAAACAAAAAGACAAATTAATGATTTATTTTAAATCCCCTCTGGCGCCGCCAAAGGCAATTACAGGGGCATAGAGGCATCAAAAGGGAAAGAAACATTTCGAAAGCTTACTTTAATACCACTTTGGGGATGCCAAAGGGCAAGAGAATTGCTTGGAGACATCCAAAAATTTAGAGGAAAATTGAAGGATTAATCTAAATCCCCTTTGGCGTCTTCAAAGGCCTTTACAGGGGAATAGTGGCATCTAAAGGGAAAGGCCCTAATTAAAAGTTTACTTACAATACCCTTTGGGCGTGCCAAAGTCCAATACAGTTGCATGGTGGCATCCAAAAATAAAAAGACAAATTAAAGGTTTATTTTAAATCCCCTTTGGCGCCGCCAAAGGCAATTACAGGGGCATAGAGGCATGAAAAGGGAAAGAAACATTTGGAAAGCTTACTTTAATACCACTTTGGGGATGCCAAAGGGCAAGAGAATTGCATGGACGCATCAAAAAATTTAGAGGAAAATTGAAGGATTAATCTAAATCCCCTTGGCGTCTTCAAAGGACTTTACAGGGGAATAGTGGCATCTGAAGGGAAAGAGACAAATTAAAACATTACTTAACAGACCGTTTAGGGGTGCCAAAGTCCAATACCTTTGCATGGTAGCATCCAAAAATAAAAAGAGAAATTAAAGATTTAGTTTAAATCCCCTTTGGCGCCGCCAAAGGCGATTACAGGGGCATAGAGTCATCAAAAGGGAAAGAAACATTTCGAAAGCTTACTTTAATACCACTTTGGGGATGCCATAGGGCAAGAGAATTGCGTGGAGACATCAAAAAATTTAGATGAAAATTGAAGGATTAATCTAAATCCACTTTGGCGTCTTCAAAGGCCTTTACAGGGGAATAGTGGCATCTAAAGGGAAAGACCCTAGTTAAAAGTTTACTTAAAATACCCTTTGGGGGTGCCAAAGTCCAACACAGTTGCATGGTGGCATCCAAAAATAAAAAGAGAAATTAAAGGTTTATTTTAAATCCCCTTTGGCGCCGCCAAAGGCAATTACAGGGGCATAGAGGCATCAAAAGGGAAAGAAACATTTGCAAAGCTTACTTTAATGCCACTTTGGGGATGTCAAAGGTCAAGAGAATTGCGGTGAGGCATCCAAAAACTTAGAGGAAAATTGAAGGATTAATCTAAATACCCTTTGGCGTCTTCAAAGGCCTTTACAGGGGAATAGTGGTATCTAAAGGGAAAGACCCTAATTAAAAGTTTACTTAAAATACCCTTTGGGGGTGCCAAAGTCCAAGACAGTTGCATGGTGGCATCCATAAATAAAAAGACAAATTAAAGGTTTATTTTAAATCCCCTTTGGCGCCGCCTAAGGCAATTACAGGGGCATAGAGGCATCATAAGGGAAAGAAACATTTGGAAAGCTTACTTTAATGCCACTTTGGGGATGCCAAAGGTCAAGAGAATTGCGGTGAGGCATCCAAAAATTTAGAGAAAAATTGAAGGATTAATCTAAATCCCCTTTGGCGTCTTCAAAGGCCTTTGCAGGGGAATAGTGGCATCTGAAGGGAAAGAGACAAATGAAAAGTTTACTTAACAGACCGTTTAGGGGTGCCAAAGTCTAATACCTTTGCATGGTGGCATCCAAAAACAAAAAGACAAATTAATGATTTATTTTAAATCCCCTCTGGCGCCGCCAAAGGCAATTACAGGGGCATAGAGGCATCAAAAGGGAAAGAAACATTTCGAAAGCTTACTTTAATACCACTTTGGGGATGCCAAAGGGCAAGAGAATTGCTTGGAGACATCCAAAAATTTAGAGGAAAATTGAAGGATTAATCTAAATCCCCTTTGGCGTCTTCAAAGGCCTTTACAGGGGAATAGTGGCATCTAAAGGGAAAGACCCTAATTAAAAGTTTACTTACAATACCCTTTGGGTGTGCCAAAGTCCAATACAGTTGCATGGTGGCATCCAAAAATAAAAAGACAAATTAAAGGTTTATTTTAAATCCCCTTTGGCGCCGCCAAAGGCAATTACAGGGGCATAGAGGCATGAAAAGGGAAAGAAACATTTTGAAAGCTTACTTTAATACCACTTTGGGGATGCCAAAGGGCAAGAGAATTGCATGGACGCATCGAAAAATTTAGAGGAAAATTGAAGGATTAATCTAAATCCCCTTTGGCGTCTTCAAAGGCCTTTACAGTTGAATAGTGGCATCTGAAGGGAAAGAGACAAATTAAAACATTACTTAACAGACCGTTTAGGGGTGCCAAAGTCCAATACCTTTGAATGGTAGCATCCAAAAATAAAAAGAGAAATTAAAGATTTAGTTTAAATCCCCTTTGGCGCCGCCAAAGGCGATTACAGAGGCATAGAGTCATCAAAAGGGAAAGAAACATTTCGAAAGCTTACTTTAATGCCACTTTGGGGATGCCAAAGGGCAAGAGAATTGCGTGGAGACATCAAAAAATTTAGAGGAAAATTGAAGGATTAATCTAAATCCACTTTGGCGTCTTCAAAGGCCTTTACAGGGGAATAGTGGCATCTAAAGGGAAAGACCCTAGTTAAAAGTTTACTTAAAATACCCTTTGGGGGTGCCAAAGTCCAACACAGTTGCATGGTGGCATCCAAAATTAAAAAGAGAAATTAAAGGTTTATTTCAAATCCCCTTTGGCGCAGCCAAAGGCAATTACAGGCGCATAGAGGCATCAAAAGGGAAAGAGACATTTGCAAATCTTACTTTAATGCCACTTTGGGGATGTCAAAGGTCAAGAGAATTGCGGTGAGGCATCCAAAAACTTAGAGGAAAATTGAAGGATTAATCTAAATACCCTTTGGCGTCTTCAAAGGCCTTTACAGGGGAATAGTGGTATCTAAAGGGAAAGACCCTAATTAAAAGTTTACTTAAAATACCCTTTGGGGGTGCCAAAGTCCAAGACAGTTGCATGGTGGCATCCATAAATAAAAAGACAAATTAAAGGTTTATTTTAAATCCCCTTTGGCGCCGCCTAAGGCAATTACAGGGGCATAGAGGCATCATAAGGGAAAGAAACATTTGGAAAGCTTACTTTAATGCCACTTTGGGGATGCCAAAGGTCAAGAGAATTGCGGTGAGGCATCCAAAAATTTAGAGAAAAATTGAAGGATTAATCTAAATCCCCTTTGGCGTCTTCAAAGGCCTTTGCAGGGGAATAGTGGCATCTGAAGGGAAAGAGACAAATGAAAAGTTTACTTAACAGACCGTTTAGGGGTGCCAAAGTCTAATACCTTTGCATGGTGGCATCCAAAAACAAAAAGACAAATTAATGATTTATTTTAAATCCCCTCTGGCGCCGCCAAAGGCAATTACAGGGGCATAGAGGCATCAAAAGGGAAAGAAACATTTCGAAAGCTTACTTTAATACCACTTTGGGGATGCCAAAGGGCAAGAGAATTGCTTGGAGACATCCAAAAATTTAGAGGAAAATTGAAGGATTAATCTAAATCCCCTTTGGCGTCTTCAAAGGCCTTTACAGGGGAATAGTGGCATCTAAAGGGAAAGACCCTAATTAAAAGTTTACTTACAATACCCTTTGGGTGTGCCAAAGTCCAATACAGTTGCATGGTGGCATCCAAAAATAAAAAGACAAATTAAAGGTTTATTTTAAATCCCCTTTGGCGCCGCCAAAGGCAATTACAGGGGCATAGAGGCATGAAAAGGGAAAGAAACATTTTGAAAGCTTACTTTAATACCACTTTGGGGATGCCAAAGGGCAAGAGAATTGCATGGACGCATCGAAAAATTTAGAGGAAAATTGAAGGATTAATCTAAATCCCCTTTGGCGTCTTCAAAGGCCTTTACAGGTGAATAGTGGCATCTGAAGGGAAAGAGAAAAATTAAAACATTACTTAACAGACCGTTTAGGGGTGCCAAAGTCCAATACCTTTGCATGGTAGCATCCAAAAATAAAAAGAGAAATTAAAGATTTAGTTTAAATCCCCTTTGACACCGCCAAAGGCGATTACAGGGGCATAGAGTCATCAAAAGGGAAAGAAACATTTCGAAAGCTTACTTTAATGCCACTTTGGGGATGCCAAAGGGCAAGAGAATTGCGTGGAGACATCAAAAAATTTAGAGGAAAATTGAAGGATTAATCTAAATCCACTTTGGCGTCTTCAAAGGCCTTTACAGGGGAATAGTGGCATCTAAAGCGAAAGAACCTAGTTAAAAGTTTACTTAAAATACCCTTTAGGGGTGCCAAAGTCCAATACAGTTGCATGGTGTCATCCAAAAATAAAAAGAGAAATGAAAGGTTTAGTTTAAATCCCCTTTGGCGCAGCCTAAAGGCAATTACAGGGGCATAGAAGCATCAAAAGGGAAAGAAACATTTGGAAAGCTTACTTTAATGCCACTTTGGGGATGCCAAAGGGCAAGAGAATTACATGGACGCATCGAAAAATTTAGAGGAAAATTGAAGGATTAATCTAACTCCCCTTTGACGTCTTCAAAGGCCTTTACAGGGGAATAGTGGCATCTGAAGGGAAAGAGACAAATTGAAAGTTTACTTAAAAGACCGTTTAGGGGTGCCAAAGTCCAATACCTTTGCATGGTGGCATCCAAAAATAAAAAGACAAATTAAAGGTTTATTTTAAATCACCTTTGGCGCCACCAAAGGCAATTACAGGAGCATAGAGGCAACAAAAGGGAAAGAAACATTTGCAAAGCTTACCTTAATGCCAGTTTGGGGATGCCAAAGTGCAAGGGAATTGCGTGGAGGCATCCAAAATCTTAGAGGAAAATTGAAGGATTTATCTAAATCCTCTTTGGCGTCTTCAAAGGCCTTTATAGGGGAGTAGTGGCATCTGAAGGGAAAGAGATAAATTAAAATTTTATATAAAAGACCGTTTAGGGGTGCCAAAGTGCAATACAGCTGCACGGTGCATCCAAAAGTAAAAAGAGAAATGAAAGGTTTAGTTTAAATCCCCTTTGGAGCCGCCAAAGGCAATTACAGGGGCATAGAGGCATCAAAAGGGAAAGAAACATTTGCAAAGCTTACTTTAATGCCACTTTGGGGATGCCAAAGGTCAAGAGAATTGCGGTGAGGCATCCAAAAATTTAGAGGAAAATTGAAGGATTAATCTAAATCCCCTTTGGCGTCTTCAAAGGCCTTTACAGGGGAATAGTGGTATCTAAAGGGAAAGACCCTAATTAAAAGTTTACTTAAAATACCCTTTGGGGGTGCCAAAGTCCAATACAGTTGCATGGTGGCATCCAAAAATAAAAAGACAAATTAAAGGTTTATTTTAAATCCCCTTTGGCGCCGCCAAAGGCAATTACAGGGGCATAGAGGCATCAAAAGGGAAAGAAACATTTGGAAATCTTACTTTAATGCCACTTTGGGGATGCCAAAGGGCAAGAGAATTGCATGGACGCATCGAAAAATTTAGAGGAAAATTGAAGGATGAATCAAACTCCCCTTTGGCGTCTTCAAAGGCCTTAACAGGGGAATAGTGGCATCTGAAGGGAAAGACCCTGATTAAAAGTTTACTTAAGATACCCTTTGGGGGTGCGAAAGTCCAATACAGTTGCATGGTGGCATCCAAAAATAAGAAGACAAATTAAAGGTTTATTTTAAATCACCTTTGGCGCCACCAAAGGCAATTACAGGGGCATAGAGGCATCAAAAGAGAAAGAAACATTTGGAAAGCTTACCTTAATGCCACTTTGGGGATGCCAAAGTGCAAGGGAATTGCGTGGAGGCATCCAAAATCTTAGAGGAAAATTGAAGGATTAATCTAAATCCCCTTTGGCGTCTTCAAAGGCCTTTCCAGGGGAGTAGTGGCATCTGAAGGGAAAGAGATAAATGAAAAGTTTACTTAACAGACCGTTTAGGGGTGCCAAAGTCCAATACAGCTGCACGGTGGCATCCAAAAGTAAAAAGAGAAATGAAAGGTTTAGTTTAAATCCCCTTTGGAGCCGCCAAAGGCAATTACAGGGGCATAGAGGCATCAAAAGGGAAAGAAACATTTGCAAAGCTTACTTTAATGACACTTTGGGGATGCCAAAGGTCAAGAGAATTGCGGTGAGGCATCCAAAAATTAAGAGGAAAATTGAAGGATTAATCTAAATACCCTTTGTCGTCTTCAAAGGCCTTTACAGGGGAATAGTGGTATCTAAAGGGAAAGATCCTAATTAAAAGTTTACTTAAAATACCCTTTGGGGGTGCCAAAGTCCAATACCTTTGCATGGTGGCATCCAAAAATAAAAAGACAAATTAAAGATTTATTTTAAATCCCCTTTGACGCCGCCAAAGGCAATTACAGGTGCATAGAGGCATCATAAGGGAAAGAAACATTTGGAAAGCTTACTTTAATGCCACTTTGGGGATGCCAAAGGTCAAGAGAATTACGGTGAGGCATCCAAAAATTAAGAGAAAAATTGAAGGATTAATCTAAATCCCCTTTGGCGTCTTCAAAGGCCTTTACAGGGGAATAGTGGCATCTGAAGGGAAAGAGAGAAATGAAAAGTTTACTTAACAGACCGTTTAGGGGTGCCAAAGTCTAATACCTTTGCATGGTGGCATCCAAAAACAAAAAGACAAATTAATGATTAAGTTTAAATCCCCTCTGGCGCGGCCAAAGGCAATTACAGGGGCATAGAGGCATCAAAAGGGAAAGAAACATTTCGAAAGCTTACTTTAATACCACTTTGGGGATGCCAAAGGGCAAGAGAATTGCGTGGAGACATCCAAAAATTTAGAGGAAAATTGAAGGATTAATCTAAATCCCCTTTGGCGTCTTCAAAGGCCTTTACAGGGGAATAGTGACATCTAAAGGGAAAGACCCTAATTAAAACTATACTTAAAATACCCTTTGGGGGTGCCAAAGTCCAATACAGTTGCATGGTGGCATCCAAAAATAAAAAGACAAATTAAAGGCTTATTTTAAATCCCCTTTGGCGCCGCCAAAGGCAATTACAGGGGCATAGAGGCATCAAAAGGGAAAGAAACATTTGGAAAGCTTACTTTAATGCCACTTTGGGGATGCCAAAGGGCAAGAGAATTGCATGGACGCATCGAAAAATTTAGAAGAAAATTGAAGGATTAATCTAACTCCCCTTTGGCGTCTTCAAAGGCCTTTACAGGGGAATAGTGGCATCTGAAGGGAAAGAGACAAATTAAAAGTTTACTTAAAAGACCGTTTAGGGGTGCCAAAGTCCAATACCTTTGCATGGTGGCATCCAAAAAAAAAAAGACAAATTAAAGTTTTATTTTAAATCACCTTTGCGCCACCAAAGGCAATTACAGGGGCATAGAGGCAACAAAAGGGAAAGAAACATTTGCAAAGCTTACCTTAATGCCACTTTGGGGATGCCAAAGTGCAAGGGAATTGCGTGGAGGCATCCAAAATCTTAGAGGAAAATTGAAGGATTTATCTAATTCCTTTTGTCGTCTTCAAAGGCCTTTACAGGGGAGTAGTGGCATCTGAAGGGAAAGAGATAAATTAAAATTTTACTATAAAACACCGTTTAGGGTTGCCAAAGTGCAATACAGCTGCACGGTGACATCCATAAATGAAAAGAGAAATGAAAGGTTTAGTTTAAATCCCCTTTGGAGCCGCCAACGGCAATTACAGGGGCATAGAGGCATCAAAAGGGAAAGAAACATTTGCAAAGCTTACGTTAATGCCACTTTGGGGATGCCAAAGGTCAAGAGAATTGCGGTGAGGCATCCAAAAATTTAGAGAAAAATTGAAGGATTAATCTAAATCCCCTTTGGCGTCTTCAAAGGCCTTTACAGGGTAATAGTGGCATCTGAAGGGAAAGAGACAAATTAAAAGTTTACTTAACAGACCCTTTAGGGGTGCCAAAGTCCAATACCTTTGCATGGTGGCATCCAAAATTAAAAAGATAAATTAAAGTTTTATTTTAAATCACCTTTGGCGCCACCAAAGGCAATTACAGGGGCTTAGAGGCAACAAAAGGGAAAGAAACATTTGCAAAGCTTACCTTAATGCCACTTTGGGGATGCCAAAGTGCAAGGGAATTGCGTGGAGGCATCCAAAATCTTAGAGGAAAATTGAAGGATTTATCTAAATCCTCTTTGTCGTCTTCAAAGGCCTTTACAGGGGAGTAGTGGCATCTGAAGGGAAAGAGATAAATTAAAATTTTATATAAAACACCGTTTAGGGTTGCCAAAGTGCAATACAGCAGCACGGTGACATCCAAAAGTAAAAAGAGAAATGAAAGGTTTAGTTTAAATCCCCTTTGGAGCCGCCAAAGGCAATTACAGGGGCATAGAGGCATCAAAAGGGAAAGAAACATTTGCAAAGCTTACTTTAATGCCACTTTGGGGATGTCAAAGGTCAAGAGAATTGCGGTGAGGCATCCAAAAACTTAGAGGAAAATTGAAGGATTAATCTAAATCCCCTTTGGCGTCTTCAAAGGCCTTTACAGGGGAATAGTGGTATCTAAAGGGAAAGACCCTAATTAAAAGTTTACTTAAAATACCCTTTGGGGGTGCCAAAGTCCAAGACAGTTGCATGGTGGCATCCATAAATAAAAAGACAAATTAAAGGTTTATTTCAAATCCCCTTTGGCGCCGCCTAAGACAATTACAGGGGCATAGAGGCATCATAAGGGAAAGAAACATTTGGAAAGCTTACTTTAATGACACTTTGGGGATGCCAAAGGTCAAGAGAATTGCGGTGAGGCATCCAAAAATTTAGAGAAAAATTGAAGGATTAATCTAAATCCCCTTTGGCGTCTTCAAAGGCCTTTGCAGGGGAATAGTGGCATCTGAAGGGAAAGAGACAAATGAAAAGTTTACTTAACAGACCGTTTAGGGGTGCCAAAGTCTAATACCTTTGCATGGTGGCATCCAAAAACAAAAAGACAAATTAATGATTTAGTTTAAATCCCCTCTGGCGCCGCCAAAGGCAATTACAGGGGCATAGAGGCATCAAAAGGGAAAGAAACATTTCGAAAGCTTACTTTAATACCACTTTGGGGATGCCAAAGGGCAAGAGAATTGCTTGGAGACATCCAAAAATTTAGAGGAAAATTGAAGGATTAATCTAAATCCCCTTTGGCGTCTTCAAAGGCCTTTACAGGGGAATAGTGGCATCTAAAGGGAAAGACCCTAATTAAAAGTTTACTTAAAATACCCTTTGGGGGTGCCAAAGTCCAATACAGTTGCATGGTGGCATCCAAAAATAAAAAGACAAATTAAAGGTTTATTTTAAATCCCCTTTGGCGCCGCCAAAGGCAATTACAGGGGCATAGAGGCATCAAAAGGGAAAGAAACATTTGGAAAGCTTACTTTAATACCACTTTGGGGATGCCAAAGGGCAAGAGAATTGCATGGACGCATCGAAAAATTTAGAGGAAAATTGAAGGATTAATCTAAATCCCCTTTGGCGTCTTCAAAGGCCTTTACAGGGGAATAGTGGCATCTGAAGGGAAAGAGACAAATTAAAAGTTTACTTAACAGACCGTTTAGGGGTGCCAAAGTCCAATACCTTTGCATGGTGGCATCCAAAAATAAAAAGAGAAATTAAAGATTTAGTTTAAATCCCCTTTGGCGCCGCCAAAGGCGATTACAGGGGCATAGAGTCATCAAAAGGGAAAGAAACATTTCGAAAGCTTACTTTAATACCACTTTGGGGATGCCAAAGGGGAAGAGAATTGCGTGGAGACATCAAAAATTTAGAGGAAAATTGAAGGATTAATCTAAATCCACTTTGGCGTCTTCAAAGGCCTTTACAGGGGAATAGTGGCATCTGAAGGGAAAGAGCCTAATTAAAAGTTTACTTAAAATACCCTTTTGGGGTGCCAAAGTCCAATACAGCTTGCACGGTGGCATCCAAAAATAAAAAGAGAAATGAAAGGTTTAGTTTAAATCCCCTTTGGCGCCGCCAAAGGCAATTACAGGGGCATAGAGGCATCAAAAGGGAAAGAAACATTTGCAAAGCTTACTTTAATGCCACTTTGGGGATGCCAAAGGGCAAGAGAATTGCGGTGAGGCATCCAAAAATTTAGAGGAAAATTGAAGGATTAATCTAAATCCCCTTTGGCGTCTTCAAAGGCCTTTACAGGGGAATAGTGGTATCTAAAGGGAAAGACCCTAATTAAAAGTTTACTTAAAATACCCTTTGGGGGTGCCAAAGTCCAAGACAGTTGCATGGTGGCATCCATAAATAAAAAGACAAATTAAAGGTTTATTTTAAATCCCCTTTGGCGCCGCCTAAGGCAATTACAGGGGCATAGAGGCATCATAAGGGAAAGAAACATTTGGAAAGCTTACTTTAATGCCACTTTGGGGATGCCAAAGGTCAAGAGAATTGCGGTGAGGCATCCAAAAATTTAGAGAAAAATTGAAGGATTAATCTAAATCCCCTTTGGCGTCTTCAAAGGCCTTTACAGGGGAATAGTGGCATCTGAAGGGAAAGAGACAAATGAAAAGTTTACTTAACAGACCGTTTAGGGGTGCCAAAGTCTAATACCTTTGCATGGTGGCATCCAAAAACAAAAAGACAAATTAATGATTTAGTTTAAATCCCCTCTGGCGCCGCCAAAGGCAATTACAGGGGCATAGAGGCATCAAAAGGGAAAGAAACATTTCGAAAGCTTACTTTAATACCACTTTGGGGATGCCAAAGGGCAAGAGAATTGCTTGGAGACATCCAAAAATTTAGAGGAAAATTGAAGGATTAATCTAAATCCCCTTTGGCGTCTTCAAAGGCCTTTACAGGGGAATAGTGGCATCTAAAGGGAAAGACCCTAATTAAAAGTTTACTTACAATACCCTTTGGGTGTGCCAAAGTCCAATACAGTTGCATGGTGGCATCCTAAAATAAAAAGACAAATTAAAGGTTTATTTTAAATCCCCTTTGGCGCCGCCAAAGGCAATTACAGGGGCATAGAGGCATGAAAAGGGAAAGAAACATTTGGAAAGCTTACTTTAATACCACTTTGGGGATGCCAAAGGGCAAGAGAATTGCATGGACGCATCGAAAAATTTAGAGGAAAATTGAAGGATTAATCTAAATCCCCTTTGGCGTCTTCAAAGGCCTTTACAGGGGAATAGTGGCATCTGAAGGGAAAGAGACAAATTAAAAGTTTACTTAAAAGACCGTTTAGGGGTGCCAAAGTCCAATACCTTTGCATGGTGGCATCCAAAAATAAAAAGAGAAATTAAAGATTTAGTTTAAATCCCCTTTGGCGCCGCCAAAGGCGATTACAGGGGCATAGAGTCATCAAAAGGGAAAGAAACATTTCGAAAGCTTACTTTAATACCACTTTGGGGATGCCAAAGGGCAAGAGAATTGCGTGGAGACATCTAAAAATTTAGAGGAAAATTGAAGGATTAATCTAAATCCACTTTGGCGTCTTCAAAGGCCTTTACAGGGGAATAGTGGCATCTAAAGGGAAAGACCCTAGTTAAAAGTTTACTTAAAATACCCTTTGGGGGTGCCAAAGTCCAATACAGTTGCATGGTGGCATCCAAAAATAAAAAGACAAATTAAAGGTTTATTTTAAATCCCCTTTGGCGCCGCCAAAGGCAATTACAGGGGCATAGAGGCATCAAAAGGGAAAGAAACATTTGGAAAGCTTACTTTAATGCCACTTTGGGGATGCCAAAGGGCAAGAGAATTGCATGGACGCATCGAAAAATTTAGAGGAAAATTGAAGGATTAATCTAACTCCCCTTTGGCGTCTTCAAAGGCCTTTACAGGGGAATAGTGGCATCTGAAGGGAAAGAGACAAATTAAAAGTTTACTTAAAAGACCGTTTAGGGGTGCCAAAGTCCAATACCTTTGCATGGTGGCATCCAAAAATAAAAAGACAAATTAAAGTTTTATTTTAAATCCCCTTTGGCGCCACCAAAGGCAATTACAGGGGCATAGAGGCAACAAAAGGGAAAGAAACATTTGCAAAGCTTACCTTAATGCCACTTTGGGGATGCCAAAGTGCAAGGGAATTGCGTGGAGGCATCCAAAATCTTAGAGGAAAATTGAAGGATTTATCTAAATCCTCTTTGTCGTCTTCAAAGGCCTTTACAGGGGAGTAGTGGCATCTGAAGGGAAAGAGATAAATTAAAATTTTATATAAAACACCGTTTAGGGTTGCCAAAGTGCAATACAGCTGCACGGTGACATCCAAAAGTAAAAAGAGAAATGAAAGGTTTAGTTTAAATCCCCTTTGGAGCCGCCAAAGGCAATTACAGGGGCATAGAGGCATCAAAAGGGAAAGAAACATTTGCAAAGCTTACTTTAATGCCACTTTGGGGATGTCAAAGGTCAAGAGAATTGCGGTGAGGCATCCAAAAACTTAGAGGAAAATTGAAGGATTAATCTAAATCCCCTTTGGCGTCTTCAAAGGCCTTTACAGGGGAATAGTGGTATCTAAAGGGAAAGACCCTAATTAAAAGTTTACTTAAAATACCCTTTGGGGGTGCCAAAGTCCAAGACAGTTGCATGGTGGCATCCAAAAATAAAAAGACAAATTAAAGGTTTATTTTAAATCCCCTTTGGCGCCGCCAAAGGCAATTACAGGGGCAGAGAGTCATCAAAAGGGAAAGAAACATTTGGAAAGCTTACTTTAATACCACTTTGGGGATGCCAAAGGGCAAGAGAATTGCGGTGAGGCATCCAAAAATTTAGATAAAAATTGAAGGATTAATCTAAATCCCCTTTGGCGTCTTCAAAGGCCTTTACAGGGGAATAGTGGCATCTGAAGGGAAAGAGACAAATTAAAAGTTTACTTAACAGACCGTTTAGGGGTGCCAAAGTCCAATACCTTTGCATGGTGGCATCCAAAAATAAAAAGACAAATTAAAGATTTAGTTTAAATCCCCTTTGGCGCCGCCAAAGGCAATTACAGGGGCATAGAGGCATCAAAAGGGAAAGAAACATTTCGAAAGCTTACTTTAATACCACTTTGGGGATGCCAAAGGGCAAGAGAATTGCTTGGAGACATCCAAAAATTTAGAGGAAAATTGAAGGATTAATCTAAATCCCCTTTGGCGTCTTCAAAGGCCTTTACAGGGGAATAGTGGCATCTAAAGGGAAAGACCCTAATTAAAAGTTTACTTAAAATACCCTTTGGGGTGCCAAAGTCCAATACAGTTGCATGGTGGCATCCAAAAATAAAAAGACAAATTAAAGGTTTATTTTAAATCCCCTTTGGCGCCGCCAAAGGCAATTACAGGGGCATAGAGGCATCAAAAGGGAAAGAAACATTTGGAAAGCTTACTTTAATACCACTTTGGGGATGCCAAAGGGCAAGAGAATTGCTTGGACGCATCGAAAAATTTAGAGGAAAATTGAAGGATTAATCTAAATCCCCTTTGGCGTCTTCAAAGGCCTTTACAGGGGAATAGTGGCATCTGAAGGGAAAGAGACAAATTAAAACTTTACTTAACAGACCGTTTAGGGGTGCCAAAGTCCAATACCTTTGCATGGTGGCATCCAAAAATAAAAAGAGAAATTAAAGATTTAGTTTAAATCCCCTTTGGCGCCGCCAAAGGCGATTACAGGGGCATAGAGTCATCAAAAGGGAAAGAAACATTTCGAAAGCTTACTTTAATACCACTTTGGGGATGCCAAAGGGCAAGAGAATTGCGTGGAGACATCAAAAAATTTAGAGGAAAATTGAAGGATTAATCTAAATCCACTTTGGCGTCTTCAAAGGCCTTTACAGGGGAATAGTGGCATCTAAAGGGAAAGACCCTAGTTAAAAGTTTACTTAAAATACCCTTTGGGGGTGCCAAAGTCCAATACAGTTGCATGGTGGCATCCAAAAATAAAAAGACAAATTAAAGGTTTATTTTAAATCCCCTTTGGCGCCGCCAAAGGCAATTACAGGGGCATAGAGGCATCAAAAGGGAAAGAAACATTTGAAAGCTTACTTTAATGCCACTTTGGGGATGCCAAAGGGCAAGAGAATTGCGTGGAGGCATCCAAAAATTTAGAGGAAAATTGAAGGATTAATCTAAATCCCCTTTGGCGTCTTCAAAGGCCTTTACAGGGGAATAGTGGCATCTGAAGGGAAAGAGACAAATTAAAAGTTTACTTAAAAGACCGTTTAGGGGTGCCAAAGTCCAATACCTTTGCATGGTGGCATCCAAAAATAAAAAGACAAATTAAAGGTTTATTTTAAATCCCCTTTGGCGCCGCCAAAGGCAATTACAGGGGCATAGAGGCATCAAAAGGGAAAGAAACATTTGGAAAGCTTACTTTAATACCACTTTGGGGATGCCAAAGGGCAAGAGAATTGCGTGGAGGCATCCAAAAATTTAGAGGAAAATTGAAGGATTAATCTAAATCCCCTTTGGCGTCTTCAAAGGCCTTTACAGGGGAATAGTGGCATCTGAAGGGAAAGAGACAAATGAAAAGTTTACTTAACAGACCGTTTAGGGGTGCCAAAGTCTAATACCTTTGCATGGTGGCATCCAAAAACAAAAAGACAAATTAATGATTTAGTTTAAATCCCCTCTGGCGCCGCCAAAGGCAATTACAGGGGCATAGAGGCATCAAAAGGGAAAGAAACATTTCGAAAGCTTACTTTAATACCACTTTGGGGATGCCAAAGGGCAAGAGAATTGCTTGGAGACATCCAAAAATTTAGAGGA
>NW_027264878.1:0-28943 GCF_036320965.1 Panulirus ornatus
TACACTTTCATTCATTCATCATGACTTTATTACACTTTCGTTTCATTCTCATGACTTATTACACATTTCATTCATATCATCTGCTTTATTACACTTTCATTCATTCATCGTGACTTTATTACACTTTTCATTCCATATCAACATGGACTTTATTACACTTCAAATTCTCATTCATTCATCATGACTTTATTACACTTTCATTCATTCATCATGACCTATTACACTTTCATTCATTCATCATGACTTTATACACATCATCATTCATCAAACTTTATTACACTTTCATTCATTCATCATAGACTTTAATTACACTTTCATTCATCATTTCACACCAGTTTTCGTCTCACAGATATCCATTCCATAAACTTCATTTGTGGGGGGGGGGGGGGGGCATCTCAAGTTTTATACCGCCATTGTTGCAATGTTTCCTTAATGTTTATAATTCTCTTGTGTATTTAATAATATAAGATTCAGTGATATTTCACGTGGTACTAAGAGTAGAGTTAATAACTGAGATGGCATTATAATCACTTAACTCCAGACCACGAGAAATATATCCATTGAATCTTCTATCATTAAATGCACAAAGAATTATAATCTTGATATAGTGATTGTTCTATACAAATTGCATAAAAATTTAGTGTCTTTGATTAAAATTTGTAAGGTAATCATCTTTGTCCACAAAATTAGTTTATGATAACGCCTGTTGGTCTGTCTCGGACAATCAATGTTTACCAAATGGCCGTCCTAGCTACGTCTCTATCGTTGAATATCAAACTGACTGTTATATTTCTCTCTGTGGGCATCCCCTGATAATGTGAGTTTTACACGAATCTGCACTTGGAACTTATCGTGTTATTTTCCCGTGGACTCATAGGAATATACTTGATCACGCGCAAAATTGTGATCCCATTCCAATATAATATATATATATATATAATTATATATATATAGTAATATATATATATTATAAATATAATATATATATATATATATATATATATATATAATAAAGCTTTTCTTTCTTTCAAACTATTCCCATTTCCCGCATTAGCGAGGTAGCGTTAAGAACAGAGACTGGGCCTTTGAGAGATATACCCTCACCTACCCAATTCCCTGTTCCATCTTTGAAAAAAAAAAAAAAAAAAACCAGAGGGAGGATTTCCACCCCCCGCTCCCTCCCCTTTTAGTCGCCTTCTACGACCACGCAGGGAATACGTGGAAGTACTCTTAATCCCCTATCCCCAGGATATATATATATCCATAATATAAATATAGATATATATATAATATATATATATATTATATAAATATTTATTATATATATATAATATATATATTATAATAACATATATATATATATATAAAATATTAAATATATAAACATATCCTTCTAGTATGTTTACTTACGATAATGAGGAAACAGAAGAATAAGCCAAACAAGTAATTTCGTCAAAGGACACACTCTTTTCTAAACGCTGGCCTCGCAAAGAATTTCATTAATTCAATTTGAATGAAACAGACGTATTTCCTATTGTCTGGTTAGCTCAGCTGTAGAGCGTGAGTCCACACACACTCAAGGTCGTGGTTCGAGACCCACACCAGACATATTTTTGTCATTATCATTTTTCATTTTGTCCGCATCACATGTGTGGCAACATTCAGCAATGTTCGTCCAACGTTATAGTGAAGATCATCACAAAAAATGGGTTTTCGACGTTATCGGAAAAGGGTCATGACCATCATGACGTCCTTGAAATCTTCCAGAAGCGTTCTGGCATACCTCCTCCAACTGCTGGGCACATTCAGATTAACATGGGCCGGACATCGTTGTGGAACACTTATCTGCTTCCGGTGAAGTTAGCAGGGATGATAAGAGGAGGCCTCTGAACCACATACCCAGTCAGCTTAGTTCCAGTCATATTGTTAGTTCCAGTCTAATGCTTAGTTCCAGACAAATGCTTAGTTCCATTCTAAAGCTTTAGTTCCAGTCTATTGCTTAGTTCCAGTCTATTGCTTAAGTCCAGTCTATTGCATACGACAATAAAAAGTAAAACTCATTCTTCGTGAAATTGAGAAGGAAAACATGACAGCCACATGAGATTTACCCTTGGTTATTTCTTGCCGGCTAGTGGCAACCGGTCGGTTCAAACACTATTTTGCCGTGGTAATCTCAGTGCTTTTATATAATACTATGTCACAAAATATGTATTTTGGGGCCGTAGCTCAGTGGTAGAGCGTGAGGCTCACACACTCAAGTCGTGGGTTCGAGACCCACTACCAGACATATTTTTTGTCTTATCTTTTTTCAGTTTGTCCGCATCACTGTGTGCAACAATCTCATGTTCGTCCCTACGTTATAGTGAAGAGCTTCCCAATAACGAAACTGGGGTTTTCGACCTATCTGAAAGGGGCAGGTCCATCAAGCAGTCCTTGAATCTCAGAAGCTCTGGCATCCTCCTCCAACGCTGGGCACTTACAGATTAACATGGCCAGGAGATCGGTTGTGGAACGACTTAATCTGCTTCCGGTAGTTAGCAGGGATGATAATGAGGGCTCTGACCTCATACCAGGTCAGCTTAGTTCCAGTCTATTGTTTAGTTCCAGTCTATTGCTTAGTTCCAGTCTATTGCTTAGTTCCAGTCTATTGCTTAGTTCCAGTCTATTGCTTAGTTCCAGTCTATTGCAACGACAATAAAAAAGTAAAACTCATTTCTTCGTGGAAAATTGAGAGGAAAACATGACAGCAACATGGAGATTTACCCTGTGGTTATTTTGCCGGCTAGTCGGCAACGGTCGGTCAAACACTATTTTGCCGTGGTAATCTCAGTGCTTTATATAATACTATGTCACAAAATATGTTCTTGGGGGCGTAGCTCAGTGGTAGAGCACTCGCTTGGCATGCGAGAGGTCCCGGGTTCAAACCCCGGCGCCTCCATTTTTATGTGGAAAATTCATTTTCAGTCTCGTATATATATATATATATATATATATATATATATATACGAGATCGGACGATATATATATATATATATATATATATATATATCGTCCGATCAGGGAAGTTAAGCAACGTTGGGTCTGGTTAGTACTTGGATGGGTGACCGTCTGGGAGCACCAGATGCTGTTATCCCTGGGGATAGGGAAGAAAGTATACTTGCCACGTATTCCCTGTGTGTCGTACAAGGCGACTAAAAGGGGAGGGAGCAGAAGGCCGGAAATCCTTTACTCTCATTTTCAATTTTCCAAAAGACGGAACAGAGAAGATATAAAGATATTGTAAAGATGTAATTAATATAAGATATAAGAATAAATTGAAGATACGGATGTAGCTGAAACAAGGAGTAATGAAGATTAAGATGCAATCCAAATTATTCTGTAGTGAAGATGAATGTATATGTTAAAATTTTGTATTGAACATCAAGAAGTACTGATAATGATGAGAGTGTAGTGACGATGAGGGTTTAGTTAGGGAGTGGTGACAATTGCCTTTACAATGATGATAAGGAGGTAACACAATGAGGAACACAAACTTTCCAAAGCTACGTTCAAGTCAGACTTAGAACTAAGTTCGGTAAACAGAAGGATGATGTTAAGATGAGAGTGTAGTGAGGAAGAGCATAGTGATGATAAGGATATTGTCAAGATAGGTTGTAGTGAAGATACGAATGTAATGAAGATACGAATGTAGTAGAGATAAGGGTTATTAAAGAGTAAAGTTCATTCAAGATGATTATGTAGTGAAGATAAGAACTACTTTTAGTGAACATCAGGGAGTACAATGATGATGGTATGGTAGAAATAACGGTGTAGTGAAGAAGAGGGTATAGTGAAGATATAATTAAGTGAAAATAAGCTAGTAGTGAAGATACACGTTGGTGAATATGAGGTTGTAGTGAACTTAACCTTATTGACCTGATCCCCCAAAGCCTCCAAACTACGTTCAAGGGCCGATCCAAAGCCAACCGAAAACGCTGTTTCTCTGTGTATTGTTAGTTGTGGTGGTGGTGTGTAGGTGTGTGTAATCATGTATTTGCACTGTATTAGGAGGGAGTTTTATACTCGTGGGGCCCCGTGTAAGTACGTTGTTTGTGTGAGCGGGAAAAATCTAAAGCCTTCCTTGAAACCAGCTTAGTCAAGATAAGGTCATATGAAGATGAGGTTGTAGTGAAGATTATAATAGGCCTTGCATAGTGAAGATAAAGGGATTAAGGAGAGATGTAGTAAAGATTATAGTAAACACAAAAGGATTCAAGCTAAGTGCAGGGTCGGCCTACGGGCTTGAACTTACATTTTAGGTCAAAGGCATCACCAGTGCACGCTGGCCAGCATTAAAGTTTATCCGTACACACACACTCACCTACACATAAATATATATATATATATATATATATATATATATATATATATATATATATATATATATATATATATATATATATATATATATATTTACACTGTACCAGAAGCGTTAACAAAAGCTCATTTGGTGAAATCGTGTTTCCTCACATTAAATGTTATCCCAGATATCAAAAATTCTTCTCTTTGGTCTTTCATTTTCTATGTTTTCCACTTGAATTTCTTCACTCGAAGTGATTTACCGTTCATGTTTTAGATTAAACTATATTTGTCAATTGACCAATTCCCTCTCCCATCTCATCATGACGCTTCTTATTGTTCTTTGATTTGAATCTTCAGTTTTCACCTCTCCTTCATCATGATAACCTCTGAATCTGTGAGTGTGTAATTACCTATTTTTACTGTGTGAGGAGAGAGTTCTACACTCGCCAGGCCAAATCTCTAGAACATTCTGTACTATTATACAACTTGTAAGATTTATGTATGGTGTCTGCCTTAACCATGACCTCATTCTTCTTATTCCATTCATCAACCACTCTTATATAAACTTTAAAATTACTTCTCTGAATATATTTGAACAATAATGCCCTAATTTCATGCTATGTTCTCTAGTTTTGTGTGTGTGTGTGTTCTCAGAAAGTAACTTTGTACTATTCAACAAGGATTTCCCAAAAGCCATTTACCTCATATCCTTTTATTTCGATGCTTGAAAATGACTAATATTCGTCAAAAGGTTTTTTTGTTTTATTAGTATTTATGATGATTTATTGATTCAAAAGTATTGGTATTTCGAAACTATTTAGATCCTTCAACATCTCTAGCCATCTTCACTACACTCTCAACACCATTGGCCATCTTGACTATTTCTTCGACACCTTTAGATTTCATCAAATTATGATCGCAATAAAGCTAAATGAATCCGTCTACATATCCGGATTTGTATGGGATTTAATCTGGATAGATCTGGTTATGTGACGTCACACGACCCAGGGGTATATAAGGCCGGCGGCGAGAGAAGTGTAATCATTTGAGGATGGGACTCCGTACCGACAACATCTCCTCTCACACTCTCCGGCAAGAAGAAAATTTGGTAAGTGCACCTCAGGCCGGAATCAAAATGAGTGTTCCAGTTGTAAAGTTGACCCAGAAGGATGTGAATGACCTGGTGGTCATGAGAGAGGTGGGTCGGGGAGGCAACGCCAAGATTGAAACGGTGTTGTTCCGTGGATCGTGTTGCGTCATCAAATCCCTTCTCGACGGAGTGAGTTCGAAAAGTCTTATGGATGAAGCCGACATTCACAGGAGACTGGCTGGGGCTGGAGGAGCCCCTCTCCTTCGAGCAGTGTGCCGCAACCCCCCACTGATCATCTTAAGCCACACTGGCCAGCCTTATGATAAGTACATGAGAACATGTCGGTCGGACGAGGAACTGGTCGAGTCCGCCATCATGGTCGCTCGTCGGCTGATGGAAATCCATAAGAAAAACATTGTCCATAATGACGTCAAGGTCGAGAATGTGACCGTGACGATGGGTGAGAAGCCAGAGTTTCACATCATCGACTTCGGCTTGAGCGTTAAGAAGGGAAGCTGCGTTGAGTACAATGTTCCTGACCTGTGGTTGGCCCCTGAGGTCAGGGAGCGCAAGCCGGTCTCCCCAGCCAGTGACGTCTTCTCTTTTGGGCATCTAATGAGGCACGTGTCCATCCTGGTCAGGAAGCAGGGTGTGCGGGAAAGCCTCCAGGATCTTTACCAAACAGCGACCCACAGCGACCCCTCAGAGAGACCAGCTCTGTCACTTATTATTGGTGAGCTGAAGAAGGTGATGAGGTCAGTCCGCCGGAGGCGTACCAGAGGAGGGGGCCAACGGAACCAGAGGAAGGGCAGGAAATGAGGTGCCCTTCCTCAACTATCTACCTCACAATAAGAACTTTGTTTTAGAGGAAATTATTATCTTTACATATCTTAAAACGGGATAGACGTTTATTTTAGAGGAAATTAGAAGATTCATTTAAAACGGGAAAAAATTATGGAACTCGACATGCAACCACCTCCTCGTGGTGAGTTCTGGGTGATAAGAGATAAAACATCTCTTATCAGCTAAGAGTTGCATACAAACGTATTTCCTGATAAGTAAAAGACAACTGGATAATGTTCTTATGATCTTAAATGTTCTTAGAGTCTGGCTAGTATTATCTTGGAGGTCTTCTATCCCCTACAGCTCGGGCTGGGCCCAGACTGTATCATGGACAAGGATAAATGATCTTAGCCTAGCAATCATGGACAACGATAAATGACCTTAGCCTAGCTATCAAGGACAGCGATAAATGAACTTAGCCTAGCTATCATGGACAGCGATAAATGATTTAGCCTAACCATTATGGAGAACGCTAAATTATCTTAGCCTAGCCATCATGGTAAATGTTAAATGGTCTTAGCCTTACTATCATGGACAACGATAGATAATCTTAGCCTTGCCATCAAGGCCCATTTTCAGTCGTCCATCATAAATTTGCATGTTATTCTAATATCATTAGTAGTTTGAACCTTATAAAAGACTGACTTGGTCCAGTTGTATGTTTTCATACAAGAACAAATTGAAGTGTCCCAAGCATTTTGAAATGGCATTTGTACTACTTAACTCTCGATGTTAGTGAAAACATGTGAGATAACCACGACTGAGCAGCTTTCCTGTGTGCTGTGAATTTATTACCTTCCTTTTTCCTCTCTCTCTCTCTCTCTCTCTCTCTCTCTCTCTCTCTCTCTCTCTCTCTCTCTCTCTCTCTCTCTCTCTCTCTCTCTCTCTCTCTCTCTCTCTCTCTCTCTCTCTCTCTCTCTCTCTTCTCTCTCTCTCTCTCTCTCTCTCTCTCTCTCTCTCTCTCTCTCTCTCTCTCTCTCTCTCTCTCTCTCATCAAAATATTCGAAATTATGAAATTCAATGTAGCCAAACTTCTGAATTACTTGTTTGTCTTGTAAAGTTGATCGTAGGTTTTTTTTGATATATATATATATATATATATATATATATATATATATATATATATATATATATATATATATATTCTATTTATTCATTTTGCTTTGTCGCTGTCTCCCGCGTTAGCGAGGTAGCGCAAGGAAACAGACGAAAGAATGGCCCAACCCACCCACATACACATGTGTATACATAAACGTCCACACACAGTACATATACATATCTACACATCTCAATGTATACATATATATACACACACAGGCATATACATATATACCCATGTACATAATTCATACTGTCTGCCTTTATTCATTCCCATCGCCACCCCGCCACACATGGAATAACAACACCCTCCCCCCTCATGTGTGCGAGGTAGCGCTAGAAAAAGACAACAAAGGCCCCATTCGTTCACACTCAGTCTCTAGCTGTCATGTAATAATGCACATACATACATATACATATATATATATATATTTTCTTTCTTTCAAACTATTCGCCATTTCCCGCATTAGCGAGGTAGCGTTAAGAACAGAGGACTGGGCCTTGAGGGAATACCCTCACCTGGCCCAATTCTCTGTTCCTTCTTTTGGAAAAAAAAAAAAAAAAAAAAAAAACGAGAGGGGAGGATTTCCAGCCCCCCGCTCCCTCCCCTTTTAGTCGCCTTCTACGGCACGCAGGGAATACGTGGGAAGTATTCTTTCTCCCCTATCCCCAGGGATAATATATATATATATATATATATATATATATATATATATATATATATATATATATATATATATATATATATATATATATATATCTTTCTTTCAAACTATTCGCCATTTCCCGCATCAGCGAGGTAGCGTTAAGAACAGAGGACTGGGCCTTTGAGGGAATACCCTCACCTGGCCCAATTCTCTGTTCCTTCTTTTGGAAAATTTAAAAAAAAACGAGAGGGGAGGATTTCCAGCCCCCCGCTCCCTCCCCTTTTAGTCGCCTTCTACGACACGCAGGGAATACGTGGGAAGTATTCTTTCTCCTCTATCCCCAGGGAATTTATATATATATATATATATATATATATATATATATATATATATATATATATATATATATATATATATATATATATATATATATATATATATATATATATATATATATATATACTGGGGAGTAAATTTTTAAAACCATTTTGGTGTCTCAGAATTTAGACATGAATCAAGGTATATTTACGCCACTGACTAACATTATGATCTTCATTTCCTTCTAGCAGATACAGGTTTTCAGATAATGCAATTATCAATAAATGGACCACTCACGAGCTTAGGTAGTTCTAAGTGGAGCTTAAAATGTTGTGCTTCTACACAATGACAACAAATATGGATCACTCCCAATTGGTGGTTCAAGTATGATGAGTGAACAGCAGGACACAATCGTCCTGGTCTTACACAAGATATCATACCACCATCACCAATGGTTAATGTGTGTGGATCTTAAGATGGTGACTTTTCTCCTGGGTCAGCAGAGTGGGTACAACAAGTAGCCCAGCTTTATCTGTCTCTGGGATAGTAGAGCTGAGGATGAGCACTGGCTGAGAAAACAATGGTCTCTGAGAGAAAACATGTTGGTTGGAGACAAGAATGTAATGGCAGAACCCTTGGTTGATAGAGATAAGATCATTGTACCACCACTGCACATCAAACTAGGTTTAATGAAACACTTTATGAAGGTTTGGAACAAAGAAGAACACTCTGCTTTGACTACAAAGGCAGAAAATGTCCAGCGCTGATCATGGAGAAGGTGAAGGCAGGTATTGTCGACGGGTCACAAACCATGGAACTCATGAAAGACCCACATTTCCAAGATTCAATGACCAATGTTGAGGCAGAGGCATGGTCTTCGTTCACTGTGGTTGTAAGGAATTGTCTTGGTCACCATAAAGCAGATAACTACCCTGAACTAGTGGAGAACCTGCCATCTTCTTTCCCTCAACTTGGCTGTAAAATGAACATCAAAGTGCATTACCTCCACACCCACTTGGCCAGACAACCTAAGTGAGGAACTGGCTCAACCATTCCACCAAGATTTAAGAACCATGGAAGAAAGATCCCGGGGACACTGGGATACCCATACCTGGGACACTGGGATACCCATACCTGGGACACTGGGATACCCATACCTGGGACACTGGGATACCCATACATCGGACACTGGGATACCCATACCTGGAACACTGGGATACCCATACCAGGGACACTGGGATACCCATACCTGGGACACTGGGATACCCATACCTGGAACACTGGGATACCCATACCTGGGACACTGGGATACCCATACCTGGGACACTGGGATACCCATACCAGGGACACTGGGATACCCATACCTGGGACACTGGGATACCCATACCTGGGACACTGGGATACCCATACCTGGAACACTGGGATACCCATACCTGGGACACTGGGATACCCATACCTGGAACACTGGGATACCCATACCTGGGACACTGGGATACCCATACCTGGGACACTGGGATACCCATACCTGGAACACTGGGATACCCATACCTGGAACACTGGGATACCCATACCAGGGACACTGGGATACCCATACCTGGGACACTGGGATACCCATACCTGGAACACTGGGATACCCATACCTGGGACACTGGGATACTCATACCTGAAACACTGGGATACCCATACCTGGGACACTGGGATACCCATACCTGGGACACTGGGATACCCATACCTGGGACACTGGGATACCCATACCTGGGACACTGGGATACCCATACCTGGGACACTGGGATACCCATACCTGGGACACTGGGATACCCATACCTGGGACACTGGGATACCCATACCTGAAACACTGGGATACCCACACCTGGGACACTGGGATACCCATACCTGGGACACTGGGATACCCATACCTGAAACACTGGGATACCCACACCTGGGACACTGGGATACCCATACCTGGGACACTGGGATACCCACACCTGGGACACTGGGATACCCATACCTGGGATACCCATACCTGGGACACTGGGATACCCATACCTGGGACACTGGGATACCCATACCTGGGACACTGGGATACCCATACCTGGGACACTGGGATACCCATGTGATGGTGGATGAGTGCTGGATCATTGGAGGTAATTGTGGTGGGTCAGGTGAGCACAAACGTGAGATGTGTGAGGACATGATGAACCATGATGATATATAACTTTCTAGCTTGGGCTCGTCACCGTCACCATTATGTGTGGATGTCATCATCATGATGTAATCATAAATAAACCAATGCTACTTGTACGAAACCGTTTCTCTTGATCAAAAAGGCAAGAATAATGATTTGTTGTCATCAGTGATGACATGATGATGATGATGATGATGATGATGACGTCAGCAAGTGTGATGTGGTGGTGTTGACGTCATCAGTGATGATGATGATGATGATGATGACGTCACCAAGTGTCATGTGGTGGTGTTGACGTCATCAGTGATGACATGATGATGATGATGATGATGATGATGTCATGATGTGATGACGTCATCATCAGTGATGACATCATTATGATGATGACGTCATGATGTGGTGCTGACGTCATCAGTGATGACATGGTGTGGCAAGTCTGGATTCATGTTCAGTGGGGTTCACGTCAGGGAGGGGATGTTGGGGCAACATTCCCTGTAAGGTTGAGTTGTCAGGAATGAATACAGGTCTTCTTCGTGGATGGTAGTCAATGAAGATCAGGCGGCCTTTGTAGATTTATTACAACAAAACGTGTACGTCCATCTGTAGTACTCTGGGCTATAGTCTTATGACACACTACGACACACTCTAGTGAACAGTGTGACGATGCTGGCCAGTGTGTCCCCTCAGGTCACACTGGCAGGGGTTATATGGGAGTCCGTCAACACCCATTCAACAACGTGTTCAAATAACAGATCAGCTCTTACGTGTTCAAACATCCTGATTAACAGTAGCCCGTGGGAACAGTGAGCCCGTGGCAACATGCATCTAACTCTATGTAACTCACAGTAAAATGATAATGACAAATACCTAATGAAAAATTAATGTTAGTGTGCGTGAGTCTTACATTTTGCTCGGCCACAACCTGGCTCAAGCTCCTGCCAGCCATGATAAGTTATGGTTATACATGAAATAATACTGAATATAAGAGTACAGAAATAAGCAAATTGTAGGTATTTACAAGAGTTATTCCTATATCAACTAGTATGGTTGAGAAGATAGATAACACACTTTACAATTATTAGATTATCATAAAGATATATACATGGATATTATATATGGTGTAAACAAAATCAGTATGCAAATGAAATGAAAAAAAAATCAAAAAATGAAACAACTTATTGAATACATATTATTATGGAGTTAGATTTCTCCTTAAATAAGGAAGTGCTGCTGCAACTACATTCTGAATTCTATATTAGATACCTTATGTCGTAGACGACAATATAACATAAATACTACGAACAAAAATATAAGTGCAATAGACAATGAAACAATTGAAATTCCAGATATATAAGAAGCGTACTTAAAAGGTACAAAAGCCAGAACATCTATTGTAGAATCTAGATCGTTCTGAACCATAGATGGAAGATGTTGGATCTTTACTTCATCGATGATTGATAAGTTGATGTTTTGGGGGATTCGTTCTATACTCGGGATAGCTCTATCAATCTGGCCCAAAATATGATCATGAGTGCCGAACAATTTGAAACTTGAACTGATAACAGTACATTGCTGTCCTAACTGAATGTGTCCCAGAAACAAATAAGATTTGGGATGATTAGGTGGGCAATGAATGAGAACATTTTGTGGTTCTGGAAAAAACAGGACGTGATATTTGTCCATACTTTCAATCCAAGGTTCAGTAACAGTAATTTCCTTAAAGGAACAGGAATGAAGAACATTTTGTTGATGCCCAAAAAGTAGTTGGTACTCACATGAGTTTGTTTGTAAATCATGAAAAACCAAGGTATTGGGGGGGCAAATCAAGTTGTCAAGCAATGGTTTATGGCACAATGCTAAATCATCCATGGAGAGATGTGCAATCAACGAGGAATTAATATTATATAAGAGAAAGTTCATGTTATCAGCAAGGACGATAGTTTTTTGCGACCCTTTTGTATAATTAAAAGAGAATGGTATTACGTTCACAAGGCTGTAAGTATTGGAGTCAGTGAATGGTATGTGGATAATGACCGCTTCGAGGATCACGTCAACCGTTAGTAAGGAGTAATAACTGGTCACGTGATGCAGAGGGAGAGCTGGGGTGTAACCGAATTTCGTCATCGCTTGTTTAATGATACGTGTGAGTTCCGAGAAGGGAAAAATGATGGCTGTGACAACTTGGTTTACCAGATTATTAACATCTTCCAATAAGCCAGTGAAATAATGTGCATGATAAGTGATCTGGGCATATAAACTATCAACATATGTGGAAATAGTCACTATAGCATATATGGGATTAAGAGACTTTGACAGTAGTGCTACATGTTGTGTCAAGTTATTAACAGTTAACATTATGTCATTCAAATATTTAAAATGTTGTTTTAAGATCTTAGCTTTAGCCTTAATATACCTGTTGTTAAGAAGTTGTTGAAATTCTAAGGATCTAACCTGATTCCTAACTGAATTAAGTTCTTCCTGAGTAGCAATACCAAACAAATATGATTGGAGGGACCCTACAAAATTAAGCAGACCTCTCTTGCTTCTCCTTTGCTTTTTCGTGTTCATCCTGGCATTAGTATTTACTGGAGATTCGAATGTCTTGTATTATGTCATACAGAATCACACAGGTACTATTCAGTTTCCAGGTCCACTGGTTTAACAAAGTTGGAGGAGGAGCAACACTAGAGTTTCTGATGGACGCACTGGTGTAAAACTTGAGTAGGGTAGACCGTAAACGAGGTACAGCCTCCATTAGTTTTACTAAATAATCGTAAGTGTAGGGCAGACCCTCCAGGCCCAGCTTAACTGAGACTGTGTCCCTCACGAGGCGGACCTGGCGGGGAGTCGTGAGAAGGGCGCCTGGTACTGCCATGGTGTCATATACAGGAAGACACCATAAGGACATGAGAAGGAAGAACCTGGAAAATGATAAACTTAGCAACTTCTTAAAGGTGAGGTCTTAATGAATACTGATGTGTGTGTGGTGGTGTTGTGAGGGTGGTCGGTTCTGGTGTGGGGACAGTCTGAACAGTGGTAGAAGTTGGTTGGGTGACATTGTTTGGGGTTTGAGGAGTGTTGTCTGTTGTGGTACCGGGATGATCATGTTCAGAATACTGTAAAACTTTCAAGTGGTCCTCATGTTCTTCACGAATGTCACCTGTATTTAGATGTCGAACCCTAAACTTATGTCCCTTTAAATGAGCTAAGACTCTATAGGGACCAGAACATTTTGGGTCAAGTTTAGGAACCTCACTTCTAGTGTTAAATTCCTGCACCATTACCAAGAGTCCGGGAGCCACGTACCTTTGATGGTTTCGGGGATTTATTAGCCTGGTTCGTGAAGGTTGTAGTGGCTTCATCTAGATTTTCCTTGATCCTTTGATGAATCAATTGAGTCGTGCGATATTTTTCCGCTACAACTGATTTCTGGACCGCTGGACATGAAGGAGGGGACGCTATTATGTCATACCGCAACACTTTATCAAAACCGTGTAAGGCGTGGAAGGGTGTGTCTCCAATTGACTTATGATATGCAGAGTTTAATGAACATTGGACATCAGACAGGTACTCATCCCATTCATCATGATCAAAATTAATGTTGGTGGGAAGACACTGGAGGATCTTACGGTTCAACCTTTCTGCCAGGCCATTCGAGGCTGGGTGATGTGCCATTATATTACATTTACTTATGTTATACAATTTACAGAGTTCTTCTAATAATGAGTTATTAAATTCCCCACCATTATCTGTGACTAAAATCTTCGGCGCATTATGTCTGTCTAAGATATGTTTCTTGAACGCCTTAGCGACCTTGGCTACGTCTTTATTTTGAACTGGGACTAATTCACAATATCTCGTGAAGGCATCAGTAATTACTAAAATGTATCTGTAGCCTGCCATGGACCTAGGAAAACCTCCTAATATGTCCATATGAACTCTTTCCCATGGGTATGAAGGTAAAGGATATTTCAACACAGTTTGCGGGGTGGGACTTCCCTTGTGAGTGTTACAGGTTTGGCACCTCAAAATATGATCTGTAATGTTTTTCTGCATCTTGGCCAAAAATACCTCAAACGAGTTTGCTTATAGCATCTATCTGCACCTGGGTGTGCGGCCTGGGTTGAATCATGTGATAACTTCAAGAAATCCTGTACTAATGCTGTTGGAATTATTGTTTGTTTAACAACACGGGCGAGCACTCCTAATTTCGCGTCCCTGCACAAGACTCCCTCACTGTGCTAAATACAATTCTCTGACTGGAACAACTGTTTTAGCATCCAAGGAAGATCTTATACCCTCTAGGAATTCTATGACAGGACCCCAGACTGGGTCATCCCGTTGATGCTGTCTCAACCTTTCTACATCAAAATATACGAGGCTATTATTTACAGTGACTGCACCCACTCTGCGGGAAAGCGCGTCTACAACTACATTGGATGAGCCAGAAACAAAACGAAAATCTGGGTCAAATGTTTGTGTAGTTAAAAACCATCTCTGAAACTTTCCTGTAGGTTCTTGTCTTTGAAAAATACCTAACAGTGCTCTGTGATCTGTATAAACTGTAATAGGGTAACCATATATGTATTCCTTAAAATGTTTGAGTGCCCAAACAACTGCAAGGCCTTCTAACTCAGTTATTGAGTATTTCGATTCCGTCTTTGAACATGAACGGCTCGCATAGGCTATGGGAAAAAGTCTACCCCTATTTGACTCCTGCATAAGTACAGCTCCAAGACCCTGTTTAAAGCATCTGTGTGCAAAATGAAGGGTTTCTCAAAGTTGGGAAATCGAAGGATAGGCGCCTCGATCAAGTGTTGCTTGAGTAAATCAAATGCATTGTCATGCACTGTAGACCACTGGAATGTAACTCCCTGTTTCAGAAATGAAGTGAGTGGGTTTGCGATCTTCGCGAAATTAGCGATAAATCTTCGATAATATCTTGCTGAACTAAGGAAGGATTTGACCTTGTCTGTTGTGGAAGGGACTGGCCATTCTACAATTGTTTTGACTTTATCTGCATTAGGTTGAATACCGTTTTCATCAACGGTGTGACCTAAGTAATTAATTCTTGTTTGTAGAAAGGAACATTTGGATAACTTGACTTTTAGGTTCGCATCCTTAAGTCGTAGAAATACTCTCTCAAGACTTTTGAAATGAGAAGCAATATCTGGAGACATGACAATTATATCATCAAGATAAACCAATACATCTTTGCCCAACATGTGACGACAAATGTTAGTCATTAACCTTGAGAAGGTGATCACCGGTGAGGAATGAAGACCGAAGGGCATGATGCATATGAACTGCCAATGACCATCTGGCGTACTGAACACAGTCAGGGGGCGGCTTTCCTCTGACAAGGGAATCTGCCAAAATCCACTCAATAAATCCAAAGTTGAAAATACCTTATTGTTACCGAGGCTATGAAGAAGCTCTGATACCACTGGTAATGGGAAACCATCTTTCAAAGTGACCTTGTTGTTGAGTTTTCTAAAATCTATGACTGGTCTAAAAGTTCCGTCCTTTTTCGGAACGATCAGAAGTGGTAAATTCCATGGTGATCGTGATTCCTCTATAACCTTATCTTTCAACATGTCCTGAACAAGTTTGTTTGCTATGTCTCTGTGCGCGTGTGGCAATCGGTAGGCTGGGACGTCAACGGAACGTGTGTTTTTCTCTAAGTTAATAATGTGAACATCCAAATGAGTTCTACCGAGTGGTTCTCCTGATAAGGCAATAGTAGACCTATACTGGTTAAGTAAGTCTGTTAACTGGTCAACATGTTTGGTTAATCCTACCTTGGATATCATGTCAGGGGTGATGGTGGGGAGCTGACTCGAGCCGTGCACTGCTGAGTCTGGGGTAGGAGGAGTAGGTGGTGGTGGGTTAATGGAATGTGAGACTAGACGGATATTAAACTCATGCAACTCCTCGTCTTGAATTCCCGACTTCAAAACGGAGAATTCCACAAGCTTGGCCCCTCTACGGAGACGGACAGGAGTGGGGTCCCGTATTGGCAATGTATATGGTGACCTCTCCATCTGCGGTCTCATGAATAGAGGCGTCCATCATGGATAGTCGTGTGACAGTTAGTGATGAAGGTTCAGCAACTACTCTTAGTGCGAGATCACCCTGACTATGTCTCAGTCCATGATCATTCATCCATGTTCGAGAAAGTGAGAGAGGAACCTTCGTTAATGTGTTACTATGCAGAGTCATGTTGGTTCTCAGTTTACCAGGACAATGATGAGTAGAAAAGTAAAAAGGATGCGTATTGTCTACCGTGAAGCAGGACGTGGGAGCAGATGTATTAATGACTCTGACTGAGTGAGAACTCTTCTCTGACAATGGCAGGAACGTATTATCAACACAAACCACATGATAAATAGGACAGATCTTATGTTGTGCCACACATAGAGTGGCGTCCTAGTAACAAGTTAGCAGGAAACGTTACACCACGAACAATGTAAGGGGTGACGGTCATGACCGAGTCGCCTATGCGAATGTTCATTTTAATAGTGCCCCTTACGTCGAGATTTTCATTTGAGATACTTTGAAGGGATGGGTAAAAGTCCGAGCATTGAACAAGTTGAGTGCGCCCCATTAATGGTTGAATAAAATCATAATGAATGACATCTGCTTCCGCGCCGCTGTCTAGAAAGATTGTGATTGGCTTATCCTGGAAAGAACCCACTAAATCGAAACTTGTAATGTGAGAAAATGGCGAAGAACGAAAATGTCTTAAGAGTTCCTTATGTGATGGAGTCTTGTCATGAGCGAGAGATTGTCATTGTTGATAATGACATGATGAACCTGTGTTAGATGACGTCTGTCTAGCTAATGCTCGACATTCCGCTGAAGTGTGTCTAGCGTTGCTATGATATGAACACCTGCTTGGTGGTGTTGGGCGCGAGCGGGTGAAGGTCAGCCTGATGTCTGACTGGAGGAAATCATGACTAGGTCGGCAGAATTGTGACGACCGAGGCTGTGATGACATGGGTCGTTGACTGCGTTTGTTGTTCTGGTCGAGGCTCACGTGAGAATGAGTCCCATGTGTAAGGACACACATTCGCTTTATGTCCTGGTTGGCCACACCGGAAGCACGTCACTTTATGTGAGTGTTTGTCATCACTGAATCGCTGTATTTGACCATGAGAAGAATGATTGTGTTGACCACTAGAATGTTACGTCACACTTTGGGAAGCCGACACTCTCCCCAGTGTCTTGGTGTTGGAATAACCACATTTCTTTTGAGTGTAATTCAACACTTTTGTTACTGACCCACAATGATGGGTCGATGTTCTCATTAAGTAACCGTCGTCTTACGTCTGGAGGTCAGGTCCTTGAGAATGAAGGTTATGTGTAATAAACGCATGAGTGTTTGCACATGAGTTTCAGGATTCATCATGGCTGATATCCAGGGTAAGGATTCATAAGCCTGCCTAACTAATCTCATTCTTCCATGTAAGGTACTCCAGTGATCAGGGACTGACGTATCATCCAAGTATGTTGTGTTAAGAGCACGTAAAAGGACGTGTAGTAAACTATCTGAGAATGATTCCTCACAACCTGATGTAAACAACGTTTTAAATTCCTCCCAAGATGTACAGTTTCCAATGTCATCTGAGTCATAGACAACCCTAGCTTAATTGTTAGGCTGGTGGAAATCAATGAGATTTTTAGCAGCCGATATAAGCGCTCTGTCTCCTGAATCACCATTATGTTCAACAATGTCCTCTGCATTTCTGATCCACTGATCAAAATTTGACAGTTTACCATCAAATAACTCGTGTGGTTCCCTAGCTTGTTTTAGTGTGAAAACAGTTTTTTGTGAAGGATTTGATTGTCCTGAGTTTTTGTGATGTGGAGGGGGAGGTGGGTGTGGGTGTGGTAACGTGTGAGAAGGTTTCTGTGGGTCATCTGTGTCACCAGAATCTGTCAAAACAACTTTGTGTGACGTCGCCATTTTAGAAGGCTGGTTCCGTTTATAATAAGGGATTCTAGGTAAATTCCTAAGTACATATGAACCTTTACGATTACCGCGTGGAATATCATCGGACATGTAATACAATAAGACTTAAAGTGTTTAAGTAATAATCCTCTCGAAAAAATCAAAATACAATTAACACTATTGTCCTAATCCAAAATACCTAACCTGAATATTATTTAAAAATATTGTACTGAAATAAAGGCAATAAAAAGTGTGGGATAACAATATAACATATCAATACAAGATTCTGTATGTGAAAGTAGTCATCACTAAAAGCAACAGTAACAATGTATGAAAACATAAGAATATATGCAAGAATAACTAAAACCCTTGGATTAATTTGCTAAACTACAAGGACGAATAGTCATATTACCCAAAAGTATATATATATATATATATATATATATATATATATATATATATATATATATATATATATATATATATATATATATATATATATATATATATATATATATATATATATATATATAGGGGATAAGAGTGAGTGCTCAAATTACAGAGGTATAAGTTTGTTGAGTATTCCTGGTAAATTATATGGGAGGGTATTGATTGGGAGGGTGAAGGCATGTACAGAGCATCAGATTGCGACGTGGTTCGAACGAGCTCAACTACCCTCCCCCCCCCCCCCCCCCCTCCACCTTTCCCCAAGTCTTAATTGGCTGTTAATTACCATTTAGAACTGTCAGCACCAACCTCCCTACCTGTATATATATATATATATATATATATATATATATATATATATATATATATATATATATATATATATATATATATATATATATATATATATATATATATATATATATATGTCTATATATATAGACAAGGAACTAGTAACACACAAAAGGAGCATACCTCACGGACTGAACCATTTTGACACAGTTCTTATCTGAATGGGAGATTCGCTCGCTTAGACGTTTCGGGTGTGGCGCAGCGAGGTGGAGACGTGTGGAGAGGAGCGGCTCGCTGGGTGTAGCGAGGTGAAGATGTGTGCAGAGTAGCGACTCGCTGGGTGTAGCGAGGTGGTGTGTGCAGAGTAGCGACTCGCTGGGTGTAGCGAGGTGAAGATGTGTGCAGAGTAGCGGCTCGCTGGGTGTAGCGAGGTGAAGATGTGTGCAGAGTAGCGGCTCGCTGGGTGTAGCGAGGTGAAGATGTGTGCAGAGTAGCGGCTCGCTGGGTGTAGCGAGGTGAAGATGTGTGCAGAGTAGCGGCTGGCTGGATGTAGCGAGATGAAGACGTGTGCAGAGTAGTGGCTCGCTGGGTGTAGCGAGGTGAAGATGTGTGCAGAGTAGCGGCTGGCTGGGTGTAGCGAGGTGGTGTGTGCAGAGTAGCGACTCGCTGGGTGTAGCGAGGTAAAGATGTGTGCAGAGTAGCGGTTCGCTGGGTGTAGCGAGGTGAAGATGTGTGCAGAGTAGCGACTCGCTGGGTGTAGCGAGGTGGTGTGTGCAGAGTAGCGACTCGCTGGGTGTAGCGAGGTGAAGATGTGTGCAGAGTAGCGACTCGCTGGGTGTAGCGAGGTGGTGTGTGCAGAGTAGCGACTCGCTGGGTGTAGCGAGGTGGTGTGTGCAGAGTAGCGACTCGCTGGGTGTAGCGAGGTGAAGATGTGTGCAGAGTAGCGACTCGCTGGGTGTAGCGAGGTGAAGATGTGTGCAGAGTAGCGGCTGGCTGGATGTAGCGAGGTGAAGACGTGTGCAGAGTAGCGACTCGCTAGCGAGTGAGCGACAAGGGCTGGACCACGCGATGCTGACGTCTGGGATGTCGCCACGGCTGATGATGACGCGTCTCTGGAGCGGTTGACAAGATGACCTCCACGTTGGTGTTGGCAGGATGGCTGACCTTGCTTGACACGTCTGGATGTGATGACAGCACTCCCCGGCGGTGGCGCTGTCTTGATGCCCTTGCAAGCGACACAGTGTCAGCAATGCAATAAAGGCGTATCTTCAATGCATTGAGGTACGGGTGATGGAGCGCGTAGCCGGCCGTGGGTTCCGCCCTTAACGTCCACAGGAGGGAGCACCAGGACTGTGTCAGGTAGGCTTGTATGACTGCTGGCAACACCAGACGTAGAAATATGAAGTAGATGTGACGGTCGTGTGTGGTCACGTGGGTTCTTACGTCACTGCCACCATTTGTAAGGTTGAGTTGAGAGGAAGGAAATCAGGTCTTCTTCGTCTGTGGTACTCAATGAAGATCAGGCGGCCTTTGTAGATTTATTACAACAAAACGTGTACGTCCATCTGTAGTACTCTGGGCTATAGTCTTATAACACACTACGACACACTCTAGTGAACAGTGTGACGATGCTGGCCAGTGTGTCCCCTCAGGTCACACTGGCAGGGGTTATATGGGAGTCCGTCAACACCCATTCAACAACATGTTCAAATAACAGATCAGCTCTTACGTGTTCAAACATCCTGATTAACAGTAGCCCGTGGGAACAGTGAGCCCGTGGCAACATGCATCTAACTCTATGTAACTCACAGTAAAATGATAATAACAAATATCTAATGAAAAATTAATGGTAGTGTGCGTGAGTCTTACACCGTCACTGTACACGTCAGTCACCATACATTACTGGTTGTCTGGTACAACATACAGGTGGCCTCGTCACTGTACACGTCAGTCACCATACATTACTGGTTGTCTGGTACAATATACAGGTGGCTCCCTCACTGTAGACGTCAGTCATCATACATTACAGGTTGTCTGGTACAACATACAGGTGGCTCCCTCACTGTAGACGTCAGTCACCATACATTACTGGTTGTCTGGTACAACATACAGGTTGCTCCCTCACTGTAGACGTCAGACACCATACATTACTGGTTGTCTGGTACAACATACAGGTGGCTCAGTCACTGTAGACGTCAGTCACCATACATTACTGGTTGTCTGGTACAACATACAGGTGGCTCCGTCACTGTAGACGTCAGACACCATACATTACTGGTTGTCTGGTACAACATACAGGTGGCTCCCTCACTGTAGACGTCAGTCACCATACATTACTGGTTGTCTGGTACAACATACAGGTAGCTCCGTCACTGTAGACGTCAGACACCATACTTTACTGGTTGTCTGGTACAACATACAGGTGGCTCCGTCACTGTAGACGTCAGACACCATACATTACTGGTTGTCTGGTACAACATACAGGTGGCTCCGTCACTGTAGACGTCAGTCACCATACATTACCGTTTGTCTGGTACAACATACAGGTGGCTCCGTCACTGTAAACACTGTAGAATCTTTAGGTTTAACCATAAACCTTAACTAAAGCAATATGGCAACATGAATAAATTTTACGACTGAAATATCAGAGACGATCGAAATTAAGGGTGAATGAGAGCGATATAAGCACTCAGTTTAAAAGAACAAAGTATGAATGGCAGCCAGGGAATAAGAGGCCGCTCAGCTAAATTTAAAAGTTCGCGTTCAGTGGCAGAGTTAAATTAATTGTACAAACTCCCATTGCTCTGGTGGAATTTAAAGGTCATGTGTACCTCTACAGTCAGAATTTAAAGGTTCATATTAAAGTGCAGAATTCCAAGAATATCGTTAAAATAATTCACTTTAAATTCTTTAGTTATGTGAAGCATTTCATACAACAGCTGCAATATGACGGTGTATAAAAGTTCACTGTTGCATGGTAGTATTAAAGTGTTTAATTGACGAGGTTGATTAACCTAACCTAACCTAACCTAACCTAACCCAACCTAACCTAATGACGTATGTAAAAGGACTTTGTTGACATAATGCAGCTGGAAGATTTACGTTCAAATGATCATGTTTAAATGTTCGTTAATGAATGAGGGAGTTAAATGGATGAATTTTAAGTTCGCGTTTCATGGAGTCGTTTTGAAACAATTTGTTAAAATGTCAGAGTTTAAATGATCATATGTACAAGTTTGGCCAGATGGTGGGAGTGTGTAGACACAGCCATAATCATCCGATGATTGCATTTAGAAACTGACAGATGTAATATAGCAAGAAATATGAACAAAACAGTGAGTTGGTGACATGTTTCATATATTTGTAATACAACTCTGAAGATAGTTTGTAGATCCTTAAGAGGAATGAATGGTGGATAGATGGTGATAAAATGTGCAGAAACAGGGCTAAGTATTTCAGTCCAAACTAGAATTCTTTTGTTCACTTCTTCGACATTGATCTCAGGACATTTCAATGGCTGAGATTTACATGATACAGAAAATCTTCAAACAAGGACGATAGACAGATAGATAGATGGTTGAATAAATAGGTAAACTGATAGATGTAGGTGCAATGAGAGTCGCCTATGATTTCGTACACAGCGAATGAGATGATAGATAGGCGAGGCTATAACCATCGTCTATGATTATTGTAAATGACTAATAATGATTAATCTTTATTGCTTTTGTGCGACTGCTGTTAGCCTTTGAAGGTTAATGTTCCCTCAAAGTTGCCCGGACCCTACCACTAGGAGGTCAGCAGTTCGACTTAGGGTCCATTTGTGCCATGTTTATGGCACCCAACAGAATGGATGTATTTTTCTTATTTTTTTTTTCTTCCCAGTAGATGGGACTGATAAATGGTAGGAACGTTTCCTAAGGATTTAATCCTTTATGATAACCGCTTCATCCGTGCAATAGTTTGACAATAATTTGCAACTGAATGAGAACTTTTGCCATAGGAAGTGCCTTCTGAAGACCGGGTATAACAGGGTCGACTGCTGGAGGAGGAGCAGCTTCTCCAATGTCAGCGACGGGAACTTAAGGTTCAAGGAATTTCAGGGATGAATGTTGGTGGTGTGGACTTTAATCTTCAACACGGCCGCTTCAGCTTTAGGGTCGGCTGCTGCTGCAGGTGCTGCTGATCCTCCAGTCGCAGTGACGGACACATCAGGGTCTTCATCGACGACCAGTACGAGTACGTCGGGATCCACCAAGCCTGATTCATCCCCATAGAAGTAGGGGATCAAGGTCACCAATTCAGTGGTAGGCATCACTTTGCCCCGTTGTTTGGTGGGAGCCAAAGAAACATTGATGGGGATGGCGGCTGCTCCTGTGTCAACTACACCTTTGCACAGGTCATCATCATCTTGATGCCGAGTCTGGATCTTCACCACTACTCTCTCGTGCACGGGTTCGATATCCAGACGTGATTTCTTCCTGGAAGGCCTTTGGCATTCTGGAAGGCACCGCTTTCCTCCCTGGGCCAGGCCCTCACTGCCGGACAACCAGGCAATTCTGGTGTAGGCGTACTCCTGGTGGCGGCCGTTGCGTCCTCCAAGTCTGCGATCTGCCTTGATGCCCCACCGTCCCAGTGTTCTGCCGACGTTCAGGACGGCAGCTTTCTCGTACCCGAACCCTTCGCAGAATTCACAGTATCGCAAATATAGCTCAGTTCGGCTTATACAATCTTTAACAGCCCCGGTTTGCTGGATGTGAGCCTCGAAAAATTCAAGGAAGGATTCCTTGCCAGGGTACCGATGGGCAGCGCGGACGTGAGTCATTTCTGCGATCTGGTGAGATGAGTGATTTACTTGACGAAGTAAACTTTCATAGACCAGCACTTGCAAAAATATAGTGAAGCCACACAAAAATATAGTAGACTAGCGTTTCCTCATTGATTTAGTATCCTAGATGATAGATTAACAGAGTGAAGTTGAAGCACTAGTGTAGTGAAGATGAAACATCAATATAGTGAAGATGGCAGGATACGATAGAGGGTGTACACATAACAAAAAAACTATCGCGCGTTTTTTGTACGAAACAAAATGACGCACCAGACGTGGAATAATGGAACAGTCAACATTTTCCTGTGAGATGGTGGTAGCCCTGATGTCCCTGCCTGTGGGTGTCCTCACCTATCTAATGGCAACGATATATCCTTCCGTATGTAGTACAGTAGATGGGATACGTAAATTGAGCATGTAAATGTAATATTCTGCACAGTAAGGCATATTGCAGTAATCATCATCTCTTGCAAAGTGTCAAATTCGTGGTGTAAAATAATATACTACATGGTAACTACGACACCCTGCTTCATACCGGCGGTGATTTATCTGTCTGCTGGTTTAGATTAATCAGCAACCTCACGTAATATGTAGTATCACCTGTGTGACTGATAACAGTATGTCACAAACCTGGCACCACATCATAGTATTTAGTAAACCAACATGGAAAGTAATGACTCTTTTCATGGATCTGCATTAGTTAACTTCCCTTTAACAGTGAAAATCAGATTTCTATATAACATGACCATAGACATGTTGTTGGAGGTTAAGAAAGTAATCTTTGATTGTAAATTTTATTATTTCAATACTTGGTATAACCTCCTCCCGTTGCCAACACTTCATTGAGCCTTCGAGGCATGGATGCCACTAACGTCTGCGTTAAGTTCCTACCAGAAGGGCTTCGTAGATGTTCCCATGCTTGTAAAGCATCATTTACGACTGTAGCACGACATCGATGTTGTCGGTCAGGTATGCCTTTCTGCATGGCCGCCCATACATGCTCTATCGGGTTGAGATCAGGCGATTTTGCAGGATATGGCAACACTGTTATACGTGGATGGCGAGCATACCACGCCTTTACAACCCTGGATGTATGAACTGGGCTATTATCTTGGACGAGGTAAAATGGCTCCGGCTCTGGAAACAGCATAGCCCCCACTGAAGGTAGCAGGACCTCCTCCAGTATCTCAACGTATCTAGGTCTGGTCAACTGGCCAGGCCCGACATCCACCAACTCACCGACACCAGCACCATGGATGGATCCAACCAAATAGTCCTGCACTGACGCGCGCGCCCACTCCTCCTGCTACCCACCACATGTTGTGTCTCGTATCTGGTTATATAAAATGTATAAAATTACATAAGACACACGTGTGTCTTAATCATATTACTGCAACTGTTGCTGCAATATACATTAAGATAATAACTAAGTTAATTAGAAAATATTAACTAACTTAATATATAATAATTATTTATCATGATATCACATCGTAAATGGAGATTATTGCTACAGTATTTACATATGCCGTATAAAGTGATCATGATCACTGTTATTCACTTAGAAAATAATGAGTGTGCATAACTGAAATGTAATACTGCAGCACAACAGGACGTTTCAAGCAGCAAACCACTGTGGTGGCCGTGGCACCCTGGTTTCAAAGCACTTCCGGAACGGTTGTTCATGTTGGCCTCACCATAAATTGTCATTATAAAATGGAAAATATGTTATATAGCATAACCTCTGTGTGTGTGTGTGTGTGTGTGTGTGAGACAGACAGACAGAGAAAGAGCTAACCTGGTGTTAGGATGCCGCCAAACATGTTTGTTTGCAGGGGGACCATCGCTGCAGAAGGTTTTTTCATCACAAAAGATGACGTTCTCCCAAAACTGATGTGGCTTGTCCGCATACTCCAACGCATACTCCACCCTGCTCTCCATGTTTGCCTCACTTAACACAGGTTTTGTTGCTGGTATGCGACCACGTAGCCCCTCAGAGTGATGTCTGTTTCGGACAGTTTGAGGTGTGCACTGCAGACCAAGAGTATCCCGAATGTTGCTAGCGTCGGGCGTGAAGGGGGCGTGAGCAGTAATGACAGCTGCTATGGCCTAGGGAAAGGATGACATATTGCAAATATAACATGTGATGTGGTTGTTTACATAACATCAAGTGGTCCAGTATACCTATATATGCAACATCATTACCTGGGGTTGTGCAACGTGGGCGCCCACGCCGATGCCTGTTGTCTGTGTTGCCCAACTCTGCCTGTCGGTGAATCCATCGTGCTACGGTTGACCGGTGAATACCAAGACGTCTCCCAATTTCAGAGTCGCTGTAGCCCTCATTATGAAGCTGTAGAATAGCTTCACGTGTCGCTTGTGAGGTCTCCATGGTAAAATTAGATATACCACAAAAACAACCTTTCGACATTGGCTCGCAGTGAACTATACCCGCGCTGTTTCATTGTTTCAAACATATATCGCATGTCTCATTACATTTCCTGCATGGACACGAAATGGCGGTGTAAGATAACCTTTATGGACTGCCACGAACCCAGATGTGCTATAGAATAATACAATATCAATAGTAAAACATATTCTTCCCAAATTACACCTATACAATATGAAGCTATTGTGTTTACCTGGCATCACATTGAGGTATTACACACACCAATTCAAAAGTAGGGGTTCGTACTGCCTTGTATGATGTAATTTTATTGTTAATAATATAATGCCGCTCTTGTGGCACGTAACTTACATGGGTCTAGCATAGGACTCTGGAAACCTGTGGCTTCCAGGCACGTATACCAACCCTACCGGCATGGTACAACAGGTAGGTCAGTGATCATTACACACGTCTTCAGACCCCCTCTGCGCCATAGTTTTTTTGTTGTGTGTACATGTGTATATATTAGATTGTTCCATCTGTTCACACAATAATACGTGGAAAGGATTGTTAGCTGACTTTACAGTGGAACATATAAAGGATTCATTACCTACTCACCTTCCATATGTCGCTGTTCGTTTGACTCCACCATTCGTCGTACGAACAGGGTGAGAGCGTGTACGGTCTCAGAATCATCTTGAACCCCTGGGAAAACTGTTCAAGAATATTCGATTGATGGCTATAACATGACCTTTACCTCAGGTATGATTATCTTAAATGTCTTGCTTGACTGACAATGTAGCACCTGGGTTGAGGCCAAGGACTTGTTACCCTCCTCCTTTCAGTCTGTTTTTCCATCTCTTCCTTACAACACTCCCGAGAACCCTCCAGCAAACTCCACCACACTTCCCTTCCTGCCAAACCCTTCCCTCTACGTCGTCAGTAATCAAGACAGACATTCATAGCTTCATATGCAGCTACCTGCTGGACCTGGACCATCATTTTATGTTGAACTTATGGTTCACATTCTGGCTTCATGACCTTTAGGTGATAGCCCTTAAATCCAACAACATATATACATCCTGTTATACAACTGATGTTACTGTCTGACGTATGTATGGTGCGGCTTGATGACCTTACCTGCTGATGGTCAAACATGTTATCATGTTGCAAATATCGTGATTTGTATGTTTTGTTGTGTGGCACAGATTCTGGTGTAGATATCTTTAATAACCTTTACCAGTTACTATCCAGTATAGTGAACGATAGACAGACTTACGTGTTACAGACTCCGTATGATAAACACCTGACGAATCTCGACACAAACATTTATCTGTTGGGTAAGATCAGAGAACGAGTCGTCCAGTGGCAGAACATAAACCTACAACATATAACAACAACAATAACAACAACAACAACAACAACAACAACAACAACAAACAACTGTTATGTGAAGATCTAGTTATTCAAAGTGAGATGATCACAAGGAAGTTAGGGATATAGAAGAGTAGGAGTGAGGTATAAGCTGGAGGCGGACCCACCGTGGCTAGTGCTATATAGAGCAGTGAGGGATAACACCATATCTTAACCCCTGGTGATGTGTGAGCTTATAAACACTGGTGGTATTTATGGCGGCCACCAACCAGGAAGTAATGTTCACCAGGTATTGCTCTGCTCTACACTGATCCAACAACTACAAGGATAATGTTGTTATAACCTTCTTGATCATGCTGGTTATAGAAGTATTATAGATACATGTTGGTGACACAAGGATAATGTTGTTATAACCTTCTTGATCATGCTGGTTATAGAAGCATTATAGATACATGTTGGTGACACAAGGATAATGTTGTTATAACCTTCTTGATCATGATGGTTATAGAAGCATTATAGATACATGTTGGTGACACAAGGATAATGTTGTTATAACCTTCTTGATCATGCTGGTTATAGAAGTATTATAGATACATGTTGGTGACACATCATAATGATGGTCTCGTCTGGTGTCCACATAACCACAGTACTTTACTACAGTACATACCGTAATATCAGTCGTAACAACACTATGTATGTAGTCGTGATTAACGTAACAGGTGAGTGGCAAGATTGGATGACGTAACGTAACAATATCAGACTTCATCATTCTCAATAGTTTAGGTGGATCATGTAATATTTGGCGTTGCTTCATGTTTTATCAGATGATAAAATGATGGTTGGCCTAATGACCTTCACAAGTCAATGGTCATTAAATCCAACACAGCAATCAACCACTCAGGATGACCAGGAGGGAGCCACCTGGTGCAGACCAAGTGTACCAGCCTGGTGGAGAGGATCAACTGCTCCACCTCAGGATAAGAGCTGCTCAAGTTCTGTATTGAGGGACACTCCAAGTGGCATGTGAAACTACCAGTCTTAGTTATAAACTACCGCCCGGCTGGCCGGTGGGTGGCTGTGGCCAACATGAACCCAGGGGCTACACACACACACACACACACACACACCGCCCACTGACCTGACCACC
>NW_027264879.1:0-20037 GCF_036320965.1 Panulirus ornatus
AATGCAGCAGAAGACAACTTGGAGGTACAGAAGATGACAACCTGGAGGTACAGCAGCAGAGAACCTGGAGATACAGCGGAAGAAAACCTGTAGGTACAGCAGAAGACAACCTCGAGGTGCAGCAGAAGAAGACCTGGAAGTTAAACAAACAGCTTGAAGGTGCAGGAGAAGGCAACGTGGAGGTGAAGCAAACAGCTTGAAGGTATAGGAGAATACAATCTGCAGGTACAGAACAAGACAACCTAGAGGTGAAGCAAACAGCTTGAAGGTACAGCAGAAGACAACCTGGAGGTGCAGCAGAAGACAACATGGAAGTAAAGTAAACAGCTTGAAGGTACAGCAGAACAGAACCTGAACGTGCAGTAGAACACGACCTGAAGGTACACCAGAGAGCAACCTGAATATGGAGTAGAAGACAATCTAGAGGTACAGCAGATGTCAACCCTAGGTAGAGCAGAAAACAATCTGGAAGAAGAGTAGAAGACAGCCTAGAGGTAAGGAAAATCTTTGAAGGTATTGCAGAACACAATCTGGAGGTGAAGCAAACAGCTTGAATGTACAGCAGAACACAACCTGGAGATACGGCATAGGACATCTACAGGTACAGCAAAAGAATACTTGGAGGTGCAGCAGAGAAGTACCTGGAGGTACAGTAGAAGGCAACTTGGATGTTAATGAAAATGCTTGAAGGTACAGCAGAAGACAACCAAAAGTGCTTCAAAAGACAACCTGGTGGTGAAGCAAACAGCTTGAAGGTAAAGGAGAACACAGCCTGGAGGTACAGCAGAGGACAACACGGATGAGCAGCGGAGGAAAACCTTGAGGTACAACAGAATACAACCTGTAAGTGCAGCAAAAGACAACTTGAAGGTGTAGCAGAGGACAACCTGGAGTTCCAGCGGATGAGAACCTGGAGGTGAGGCAGAAGACAACCTGGAGGTACAATAGAATACAACCTGTGAGTGCAGCAGAAGAGAAACTGAAGGTGGAGCAGTGGACAACCTGGGAATCCAGTGGAAGATAACCTGTAAGTACAGCAGTTGACAACCTGGAGTTACAACATAAGACAACATTGAAGTCCAGTAGAAGAAAACCAGTGGAGTAGAGGACAACCTGGAGGTCCAGTAGAAGACAACCTGAAGATGGAGCAGAAGACATCCTGGAGGTATAGCAGAAGACAACCTGAAGGTAAAGCAGAAGACAACCTGGAGGTACAGCAGACAACCTGCAGATACAGCAGAAGACAACATGAAAGTCCAGAGGAGGACGTCGTTTTGGGTGAACAAAAGACAACCTGGAAGTGCCGCAGACAAGCTGCAGGTTCAGCAAAAGACACCCCAAAGGAGCAGCAGACGACAACCTCTAGGTAAAGCGGAGGACGACCTAGAGGTAAAGAAGACATCCTAGAGGTATGTCAGAAGACACCCTGGAGGTGTAGCAGAAGACAAACTTTATGTGTAGAAGATGACAACATGGAGGAACGGCAGCAGACAACATAGAGGTACAGCAGAAGACAACCTATAGGTATAGCAGAAGGCAACCTGGAGGTGCAGTAGAAGAAAACCCGGGGGAGAAGCAAACAGCTTGAAGGTACAGCAGAGCACAACTTGGAGGTACAGAAGATGACAACCTGGAGGTACAGCAGCAGAGAACCTGGAGATACAGCGGAAGAAAACCTGTAGGTACAGCAGAAGACAACCTCGAGGTGCAGCAGAAGAAGACCTGGAAGTTAAACAGACAGCTTGAAGGTGCAGGAGAAGGCAACGTGGAGGTGAAGCAAACAGCTTGAAGGTATAGCAGAATAGAATCTGCAGGTACAGAACAAGACAGCCTAGAGGTGAAGCAAACAGCTTGAAGGTACAGCAGAAGACAACTTGGAGGTGAAGCAGAAGACAATATGAAAGTGAAGAAAACAGCTTGAATATACTGCAGAACACAACATGAAGTTACAGCAGAAGGCAACCTGGAGGTGCAGCAGAATTCAGTGTGGAGGTACAGCAGATGTCAACCTGAACGTACAGCAGAAGACAACCTGCAGGTGCAGCAGAAGAGGACCTGGTGGTGAAGCAAAAACTTTGAAGGTAAAGCAGGAGACAACCGGGATGTGAAGCAAACAGGTTGAAGGTACTGTATAACACAACCTGGACGTACAGCAGAGGCAACCTGAAGGTGGAGCAGAAGAAAACCTGGTATTCAAGCAGATGACAACCTGGAAGTGGGGCAAAACAGAACCTGGAGATAGAGTAAGTTGAGCAGAAGAGAACCCGAAAGTGGAGCAGAAGACAACCAGGAGGTCCAGTAAAAGAAATCCTCTAGGTACATCACAGGACAACCTGGAGGTACAGTAGAGCACAACCTTGAGGTCCAGAAGAAGAAACCTGGAGGTACAGAAGACAACCTGGAGGTGCAGCAGAAGACAACCTGGTGGTACAGCAGAGGACAATCTGGAGGTAGAGCAGAAGAAAACCTTAAGGTACAGCAGAAGATAACCTGAAGGTGGAGCAGGGGATCACTTGGAGGAATAGCAGAAGGCAACATGGAGGTGAAGCAGATGACAACCTGAAGGTACAGCAGAAGACAACCTGAAGATGGAGCACAAGGCAACCTGGAGGTATAGCAGAAGACAACCTGAAGGGACAGCAATAGACAACCTGGAGGTACAGCAGACCACCTGGAGATTCAGCAGAGGACAACGTGAAGTACAGCAGAGGACAACTTGTTGGGTCAAGAGAAGAGAACCTGGAGGTGCAGCAGAGAAGCTGGAGGTTCAGCAAAGGACAATCTGAAGGTGCAGCAGAAGACAACCTTGAGGTAGAGCGGAGGACAACCTGAAGGCACAGAAGAAGACAACCTGGAGATACGGGAAAATAACAACCTGGAGGTGCAACAGAAAAGAACCTTGAGGTATGAAAAATGACAAACTGGAGGTACAGCAGCAGACAACCTGGAGGTACAGCAGAAGAAAACCTGTAGATATAGAAGAGGGCAACGTGGAGGTGCAGCAAAAGAGAACCTGGAGTTGCAACAGAAAACAACCTTCATGTATAAAAAAAGTACATCCTGGAGGTACATCAGCATACAACCTGTAGGTACAACAGAAAACAACATGAGGTACAGTAGATGGCAACCTGGAGCTGCAGCAAAAGAAACCTAGAGGTGAAGCGAACAGTTTGAAGGTACAGCAGAAGACAACTTGGAGGTGAATCAAACAGCTTGAAGGTACCGCAGTAGACAGCCTGCAGGTACAGCAGAAGACAACCTGGAGGTGAAGCAAAAAGCTTGAGGTACAGCAGAAGACAACCTGGAGGTGCAGCAGAAGACAACATGGAAGTGAAGTAAACAGCTTGAAGGTACAGCATAACACAACCTGACGGTACACCAGAGAGCAACCTCAAGATGCAGTAGAAGACAATCTAGAGGTACAGCAGATGTCAACCCTAGGTAGAGCAGAAAACAATCTGCAAGAAAAGCGGAAGACAACCTAGAGGTGAAGGAAAAACTTTGAAGGTATTGCAGAAGACAACCTGGAGGTGAAGCAAACACCTTGAATGTACAGCATAGCACAACTTGGAGATACGGCAGAGGACAACTGCAGGTAGAGCAAAAGAAAACTTGGAGGTACAGCAGAGAAGTACCTGGAGGTAGAGTAGAAGGCAACCTGGATGTGAATGAAAATGCTTGAAGGTACAGCAGAAGACAACCTAAAAGTGATTCAAAAGACAACCTGGTGGTGAAGCAAACAGCTTGAAGGTAAAGGAGAACACAACCTGGAGGTACAGCAGAGGACAACATGGATGAGCAGCGGAGGAAAACCTGGAGGTAAAACAGAATACAACCTGTAAGTGCAGCAAAAGACAACTTGAAGGTGTAGCAGAGGACAACCTTGACTTCCGGCAGATGGCAACCTGAAGGTGGGGCAGAAGACAACCTGGAGGTACAATAGAATACAACCTCTAGTGCAGCAGAAGAATACAACAGAGGACAACATGGATGAGCAGCGGCGGAACACCTGGAGGTAAAACAGAATACAACCTTACGTAAGTGCAGCAAAAGACAACCTGAAGGTGTAGCAGAGGACAACCTGGAGTTCCAGCAGATGAGAACCTGGAAGTCAAGCAGAAGAGAACCTGGAGGTACAATAGGATACAACCTGTGAGTGCAGCAGAAGAAAAACTGAAGGTGGAGAAGGGGACAACCTGGGAATCCAGTGGAAGATAACCTGTAGGTACAGCAGAAGACAACCTGGAGGTACAGCAGAACACAACATGGAAGTCCAGTAGAAGAAATCCTGTGGAGTAGAGGACAAACTGGAGGTCCAGTAAAAGACAACCTGATGATGGAGCAGAAGACATCCTGGAGGTATAGCAGAAGACAACCTGAAGGTACATCAGAAGATAACCTGGAGGTACAGCAGACAACCTGCAGATACAGCAGAAGACAACATAAAAGTCCAGAGGAGGACGTCGTTTTGGGTGAACAAAAGACAACCTGGAAGTGCCGCAGACAAGCTGAAGGTTAAGAAAAAGACAACCTAAAGGTGCAGCAGAAGACAACCTCTAGGTAAAGCGGAGGACAACCCAAAGGTAAAGAAGACATCCTGGAGGTATATCAGAAGACAACCTGGAGGTGCAGCAGAAGACAAACTTTAGGTGCAGAAGATGACAACATGAAGGAACAGCAGCAGACAACCTAGAGGTACAGCAAAAGACAACCTATAGGTACAGCAGAAAGCAACCTTGGGGTGCAGTAAAAGAAAACCCGGGGGAGAAGCAAACAGCTTGAAGGTACAGCAGAACACAACTTGGAGGTAGAGCAGCGGACAAACTGAAGTTGCAGCAGACGACAGCCTTAAGGTACAGCAGACGACTACCTGAAGATGGAGCAGAGGGCAACCTGGAGGTATAGGAGAAAACAACCTGAACGGACAGCGGGAGACAACCTGGAGGTAGAGCAGACATCTTGGAGATACAGTAGAGTACTATGTAAATTTATAGCAGGGGTCAACGTGTTCGGTCAAGAGAAGAGAACCTGGAAGTGCAGCAGAGAAGCTAGAGGTTCGGCAAAAGAAATCCTGAAGGTGCAGCAGAAGAAAACCTGGAGGTACAGCGGAGGACAACCTGGATGTACAGCTGAAGACAACCTGGAGGTATAGCAGAAGACAAAAAGGAGGTGCAGCAGAAGACAACTTGGAGGTACAGAATATGACAACCTGGAGGTACAGCAGCAGAAAACCTGGAGATACAGCGGAAGAAAACCTCTCGGTACAGCAGAAGACAACCTCGAGGTGCAGCAGAAGACCTGGAGGTTAAGCAAAAAGCTTGAAGGTACAGCAGACGCCAACGTGGAGGTGGAGCAAAGAGAATGAATGTATAGCAGAAGACAACCTGCAAGTACAGCAGAAGAAAACCTAGAGGTGAAGCAAACAGCTTGAAGGTACAGCAGAAGTCAACTTGGAGGTGCACCACAAGACAACATGAAATTGAAGCACACAGCTTGAATATACTGCAGAACACAACCTGAAGTTACAGCAGAAGGCAACCTGGAGGTGCAGCAGAATTCAATGTGGAGGTACAGCAGATGTCAACCTGCAGATACAGCAGAAGACAACCTGCAGGTACAGCAGAAGAGAACCTGGTTATGAATCAAAAACTTTGAAGGTAAAGCAGAAGACAACCTGGATGTGAAGCAACCAGGTTGAGGGTACAGTGGAACACAACCTGGAGGTACAGAAGAGGCAACCTGAAAGTGGAGCAGAGGACAACCTGGTATTCACGCAGATGACAACCTGGAAGTGGGGCAAAACAGAACCTGGAGATAGAGTAAGTTGAGCAGAAGAGAACCCGAAAGTGGAGCAGAGGACAACCAGGAGGTCCAGTAAAAGAAATCCTCTAGGTACAGCAGATGACAACCTGGAGGTACAGTAGAACACAACCTTGAGGTCCAGAAGAAGAAAACCTGGAGGTACAGAACACAACCTGGAGGTGCAGCAGAAGACAAGCTGGTGGTACAGCAGAGGACAATCTGGAGGTAGAGCAGAAGACAACCTTAAGGTACAGCAGTACACAACCTGAGGGTGGAACAGGGGAGAACATGGAGAAACAGCCGAAGGCAACATGGACGAGCAGCAGATGACAACCTGAAGATGGAGCAGAAGGAAACCTGCAGGTATAGCAGAAGACAACAGCAGGAGGCAACCTGGAGGTACAGCAGACCACCTGGAGATACAGCAGAGGACAACGTGAAGTAAAGCAGAGGACATATTGTTGGGTCAAGAGAAGAGAACCTGAAAGTGCAGCAGAGAATCTGAAGGTTCAGCAAAGGACAACTTGAAGGTGCAGCAGAAGACAACTTGGAGGTACAGCGGAGGACAAATTGAAGTCGCAGAAGAAGACAACCTGGAGATACGGGAAAATAACAACCTGGAGGTGCAACAGAAAACAACCTTGAGGTATGAAAAATGATAAACTGAAGGTACAGCAGCAGACAACCTGGAGGTACAGCAGAAGCCAACCTGTAGGTATAGAAGAGGGCAACCTGGAGGTGCAGCAAAAGACAACCTGGTGGTGCAAGATAAATTAACCTTCACGTAAAAAAAGGACATCCTGGAGGTACATCAGCAGACAACCTGGAGGTATAGCAGAAAACAACCTGAGGTACAGCAGATGGCAACCTGGAGGTGCAGCAACAGAAACCTGAAGTTAAAGCGAACAGTTTGAAGGTACAGCAGAAGACAACTTGGAGGTGAAACAAACAGCTTGAAGGTACCGCATTAGACAGCCTGCAGGTACAGCAAAAGACTACCTGGAGGTGAAGCAAAAAGCTTGAGGAAGTGAAGTAAACAGCTTGAAGGTTAAGCAGAACAGAATCTGAACGTACAGAAGAACAACCTGAAGGTACACTAGAGAGCAACCTGAAGATGCAGTAGAAGACAATCTAGAGGTACAGCAGATGTCAACCCTAGGTAGAGCAGAAAACAATCTGCAAGGACAGCAGAAGGCTACCTAGAGGTGAAGGAAAAACTTTGAAGGTATTGCAGAAGACAACCTGGAAGTGAGGCAAACAGCTTGAATGTACAGCAGAAAACACCTGGAGATACGGTAGAGGACACCAGGAGGTACAGTAAAAGAAAACTTGGAGGTGCAGCAGAGAAGTACCTGGAGGTACAGTAGAAGGCAACTTGGATATGAATGAAAATGCTTGAAGGTACAGCAGAAGACAACTTAAAAGTGCTGCAAAAGACAACCTAGTGGTGAAGCAAAAAGCTTGAAGATAAAGGAGAACACAGCCTGGAGGTACAGCAGAGGACAACATGGATGAGCAGCGGAGGAAAACCTGCAGGTACAACAGAATACATCCTGTAAGTGCAGCAAAAGACAACTTGTAGGTGTAGCAGAGGACAACCTGGAGTTCCACCAGATGACAACCTGGAGGTACAATAGAATACAACCTGTAAGTGTAGAAGAAGAGAAACTGAAGGTGGAGCAGAGGACAACCTGGAAGTCCAGTGGAAGACAACCTGTAGGTACAGCAGACGACAACCTGGAGGTTCAGCAGAATACAACATTCAAGTCAAGTAGAAGGAAACCTGTGGAGTAGAGGACAACCTCGAGGTTCAGCAGAAGACAACCTGAAGATGGAGCAGAAGATAACCTGGAGGTATAGCAGAAGAAAACCTAAAGCTGCAGCAGAATACAACCTGGAGGTACAGCAGACAACCTGCAGATACAGCAGAAGACAACATGAAAGTCCAGAGGAGGACGTCGTTTTGGGTGAAGAAAAGACAACCTGGAAGTGCCGCAGACAAGCTGAAGGTTCAAGAAAAGACAACCTAAAGGAGCAGCAGAAGACAACCTGGAGGTACAGCGGCGGACAGCCTAGAGGTAAAGAAGACTTCCTGGATGTATATCAGAAGACAACCTGAAGTTGCAGCAGAAGACAAACTTTAGATACAGAAGATGACAACATGGAGGAACAGCAGCAGACCACCTAGAGGTACAGCAGAGGTCAACCTACAGGTACAGCAGAGGGCAACCTGAAGGTGCAGCAGAAGAAAACCCTGGGGAGAAGCAAACAGCTTGAAGGTACAGCAGAACACGACTTGGAGGTACAGCAGCGGACAACCTGAAGGTGCAGCAGACGACAACCTGAAGGTGTAGCAGAAGACACCTGAAGATGGAGCAGAAGGCAACCTGGAGAAATAGCAGAAGACAACCTGAAGGGACAGTGGGAGACAACCTGGAGGTACAGAAGACATCCTGAAGATACAGCAGAGGACAATGTGAATTTACGGCAGGGGACAACGTGTTCAGTGAAGAGAAGAGAACCTGAAAGTGCAGCAGAGAAGCTGGAGGTTCGACATAAGACAACCTGAAGGTGCAGCAGAAGAAAACCTGGAGGTACAGCTGAGGACAACCTTGATGTACAGCAGAAGACAACCTGGAGTTAGAGTAGAAGACAGCAAAGAGGTGCAGCAGAAGACAAAATGGAGGTACAGAAGATGACAACCTGGAGGTACAGCAGCAGAGAACCTGGAGATATAGCGGAAGACAGCCTGTAGATACAGCAGAAGCCAGCCTCGAGGTGCAGCAGAAGAAGACCTGGAGGTTAAGCAAACATCTTGAAGGTACAGCAGAAGGCAACCTGGAGGTGAAGCAAAAAGCATAAAGGTATAGCAGAAGACAACCTGCAGGTACAGCAGAAGACAACCTGCAGGTACAGCAGAAGAGAACCTGGTGGTGAAGGAAAAACTTTGAAGGTAAAGCAGAAGACAACCTGGATGTGAAGCAAAGAGGTAGAAGGTACAGCAGAACACAACCTAGAGGTACAGCAGAGGCAACCTGAAGGTGGAGCAGAGGACAACCTGGTATTCAAGCAGACGGCAACCTAAAAGTGGGGCAAAACAGAACCAGGAGATACAGTAGAATACAAACCGTAAGTGGAGGAGAAGAGAACCCGAAAGTGGAGCAGATTACAACCAGGTGGTCCAGCAAAATAAATCCGGTAGGTACAACAGATGACAAACTGGAGTTACAGTAGAGCACAACCTTGAGGTCCAGAAGAAAACCTGGAGGTCTAGAACACAACCTGGAGGTGCAGCAGAAGACAACCTGGTGGTACAGCAAAGGACAATCTGGAGGTAGAGCAGTAGACAACCTTAAGGTACAGCAGAAGACAACCTAAAAGTGGAGCAGGGGACAACCTGGAGGAACAGCATAAGGCAACATGGAGGTGCAGCAGATGACAACCTGAAGGTACAGCAGAAGACAACCTGAAGATGGAGCAGAAGGCAACCTGGAGGTATAGCAGAAGGCAACCTGAAGGGACAGCAGGAGACAACCTGGAGGTACAGCACACAACCTGGAGATACAGCAGGGAACAAAGTGAAGTACAGCAGAGGACAACTTGTTAGGTCAAGAGAAGAGAACCTGGAAGTGCAGCTGTGAAGCTGGAGGTTCAGCAAAAGACAACCTGAAGGTGCAGCAGAAGACAACCTTGAGGTACAGCGAAGTACAACCTGAAGGCACAGAAGAAGACAACCTTAAGATACGGGAAAATAACAACCTGGAGGTGGAACAAAAAACAGCCTTGAGGAATGAAAAATGACAAACTGGAGGTACAGCAGCAGACAATCTGGAGGTACAGCAGAAGACAACCTGTAGGTATAGTAGAGGGCAACCTGGAAGTGCAGCAAAGGAGAACCTGGAGGTGCAACAGTAAACAAAATTCATGTATAAAAAATAACATCCTCGATGTATATCAGCAGACAACCTGGAGGTACAGCAGAAAACAACCTGAGGTACAGCAGATGGGAATCTGGAGCTGCAGCAGAAGAAACCTGGAGGTGAAGCAAACAGCTTGAAGATACAGCAAAAGACAAACTGGAGGTAAAACTAAAATCTCGAGTTACAGCAGAAGACAACTTGGAGGTGTAGCAGAAGACAACAAGGAAGTGAAGCAAACAGCTTGAAGGTACAGCAGAACACAACCTGAAGGTACAGCAGAACATAACCTGAAGGTACGGTAGAACACAACCTGAAGGTACACCAGAGAGCAACCTCAAGATGCAGTAGAAGACAATCTAGAGGTACAGCAGATGTGAACCCTAGGTAGAGCAGAAAACAATCTGCAAGGACAGCAGAAGACAACCTAGAGGTGAAGGAAAAACTTTTAAGGTACTGCAGAAGACAACCTGGAGGTGAAGCAAACAGCTTGAATGTACAGCAGAACACAACCTGGGGATACGGCACAGGACACCTGGAGGTACAGCAAAAGAAAACTTGGAGGTGCAGCAGAGAAGTACCTGGAGGTACAGTAAAAGACAACATGGATGTGAAGGAAAATGCTTGAAGGTACAGCAGAAGACAAACAAAAAGTGCTACAAAAGACAACCTGGTGGTGAAGCAAACAGCTTGAAGGTAAAGCAGAACACAGCCTGGAGGTACAGCAGAGGACAACATGGATGAGCAGCGGAGGAAAACCTGGAGGTACATCAGAATACAACCTGTAAGTGCAGCAGAACACAACTTGAAGGTGTAGCAGAGGACAACCCAGAGTTTCAGCATATGACAACCTGGAGGTGGCGCAGAAGAAAAACTGGAGGAGCAATAAAATACAACCTGTAGGTGCAGCACAAGAGTACAGCAGAGGAAAACATGGATGAACAGCGGAGGAAAACCTGGAGGTAGAACAGCATACAACCTGTAAGTGCAGCAAAAGACAACCTGAAGTGTAGCAGAGGTCAACCTGGAGTTCCAGAAGATGACAACCTGGAGGTGGGGCAGAAGCCAACCCTGAGGTACAACAGAATGCAACCTGTAAGTGCAGCATTAGAGAAACTGCAAGTGGAGCAGAGGACAACCTGGAAGTCCAGTGGAAGACAACCTGTAGGTACAGCAGATGACAACCTGGAGGTACAGCAGAACACAACATTCAAGTCAAGTAGAAGAAACCTGTGGAGTAGAGGACAACCTGGAGCTCCAGCAGAAGACAACCTGAAGACAGAACAAAAGACAACCTGGAGGTATAGCAAAAGACAACCTGAAGGAACAGCAGAAGACAACCTGGAGGTACATCAGACATCCTGGAGATACAGCAGAAGACAACATGAAAGTCCAGAGGAGGACGTCGTTTTGAGTGAACAAAAGACAACCTGGAAGTGCCGCAGACAAGCTGAAGGTTCAGGAAAAGACAACATGAAGGTGCATCAGATGACAACCTGGAGGTACAGCGGAGGACAACCTAGAGGTAAAGAAGACATCCTGGAGGTATATCAGAAGACAACCTGGAGGTGCAGCAGAAGACAAACTTTAGGTGCAAAAGATGACAACATGGAGGAACAGCAGCAGACAACCTAGAGGTACAGCAGAAGACAACCTATAGGTACAGCAGAGGGCAACCTGGAGGTGCAGCAGAAGAGAACCCGGGGGAGAAGCAAGCATCATGAAGGTACAGCAGAACACAACGTGGAGGTACAGTAGCGGACAACCTGAAGGTGCAGAAGACGACAACCTGAAGATACAGCAGAATACAACCTGAAGATGGAGTAGAAGGGAACCTGGATGTATAGCAGAAGATAACCTGAAGGGACAGTGGGAGATAACCTGGAGGTACCGCAGATATCCTGGAGATTCAGCAGAGGACAATGTGAATTTACAGCAGAGGACAACGTGTTCGGTCAAGAGAAGAGAACCTGGAGGTTCGGCAAAAGAGAACCTGAAGGTGCAGCAGAAGAAAACCTGGAGGTACAGTGGAGGACATCCTGGATGTACAGCAGAAAACAGCCTGGAGGTATAGCAAAAGACAAGAAGGAGTTGCGGCAGAAGATAACTTGGAGGTACAGATGACAACCTGGAGGTACAGCAGTAGAGAAGCTGGAGATACAGCGTAAGACAACCTGTAGGTACAACAGAAGACAACCTGGAGATGCAAAAGAAGACCAGGAGGTTAAGCAAACAGCTTGAAGGTACAGCAGAAGTCAACCTGGAGGTGAAGCAAACAGCTTGAAGGTATAGCAGAAGACAACCTGCAGGTACAGCAGAAGACAACCTAGAGGTGAAGCAAACAGCTTGCAGGTACAGCAGAAGAAAACTTGGAGATGCAGCAGAAGACAACATGAAAGTAAATCACAGAGCTTGAATATACAGAAGAATACAACCTAAAGTTACAGGAAAAGGCAACCTGGAGGTACAGCAGAATTCAATTTGGAGGTACAGCAGATGTCAACCTGCAGTACAGCAGAAGACAACCTGAAGGTACAACAGAAGAGAACCTGGTGGTTAAGGAAAAACTTTGAAGGTAAAGCAGAAGACATCCTGGATGTGAAGCAAATAGGTTGAAGGAACAGCAGAACACAACCTGGAGGTACAGCAGTGGCAACCTGAAGGTGGAGCAGAGGAGAACCTGGTATTCAAGCAGATGACAACCTGGAAGTGGGGCAAAACACAGCCTGGAGATACAGTAGGATACAACCTGGAGGTAGAGCAAAAGAGAACCCGAAAGTGGAGTAGAGGACAACCAGGAGGTCCAGTAAAAGAAATCCAGTAGGCACAGCAGATGAGAACCTGGAGGTACAGTAGAGCACAAAATTGAAGTCCAGATGAAGAAAACCTGGAGGTACAGAAGACAACCTGGAGGTGCAGCAGAAGACAACCTGGTGGTACAGCAGATGACAATCTGGAGGTAGAGCAAAGGACAACCTTAATGTACAGGAGAAGATAATCTGAGGGTGGAGTAGGGGACAACATGGAGGAACAGCAGAAGGCAACATGGAGGTGCAGCAGATGACAACCTGAAGGTACAGCAGAAGGCAACCTGAAGATGGAGCAGAAGGCAACCTGGAGGTATAGCAGAGGACAACCTGAGGGGACAGCAGGATACAACCTGGAGGTATAGCAGACAACATGGAGATACAGCAGAGGACAAAGTGAAGTACAGCAGAGGACAACTTGTTGGGTCAAGAGAAGAGAACCTGAAAGTGCAGCAGATAAGCTAGAGGTTCAGCAAAAGACAACCTGAAGGTGCAGCAGAAGACAACCTTGAGGTACAGCGGAGGACAACCTGAAGGCACAGCAGAAGACAACCTGGAGATAAGGGAAAATAACAACCTGGAGGTGGAACAAAAAACAACCTTGAGGTATGAAAAATGACAAACTGGAGGTACAGCAGCAGACAATCTGGAGGTATAGCAGAAGACAACCTGTAGGTATAGTAAAGGGCAACCTGAAGGTGCAGCAAAGGAGAACCTGGAGGTGCAACAGTAAACAAAATTCATGTATAAAAAAATGACATCCTCGATGTATATCAGCAGATAACCTGGAGGTACAGCAGAAAACAACCTGAGGTACAGCAGATGGGAACCTGGAGCTGCAGCAGAAGAAACCTGGAGGTGAAGCAAACAGCTTGAAGGTACAGGAAAAGACAAACTGGAGGTGAAGCAAAAAGCTTGAGTTACAGCAAAAGACAACTTGGAGGTGTAGCAGAAGACAACATGGAAGTGAAGCAAACAGCTTGAAGGTACAGCAGAACACAGCCTGAAGGTACAGCAGAACACAACCTGAAGGTACAGTAGAACACAAACTGAAGGTACACTAGAGAGCAACCTCAAGATGCAGTAGAAGACAATCTAGTGGTGCAGCAGATGTGAACCCTAGGTAGAGCAGAAAAAAAAATTGCAAGGACAGCAGAAGACAACCGAGAGGTGAAGGAAAATCTTTGAAGGTATTGCAAAAGACAGCATGGAGGTGAAGCAAACAGCTTGAATGTACAGCAGAACACAACTTGGAGATACGGCAGAAGACACCTGGAGGGACAACAAAAGAAAACTTGGAGGCGCAGCAGAGAAGTACCTGGAGGTACAGTAGAAGACAACCTGGATGTGAAGGAAAATGCTTGAAGGTACAGCAGAAGACAACCTAAAAGTGCTGCAAAATACAACCTGGTGGTGAAGCAAATAGCTTGAAGGTAAAGCAGAACACACCCTGGAGGTACAGCAGAGGACAACATGGATGAGCAGCGGAGGAAAACCTGGAGGTACATCAGAATACAACCTGTGAGTGGAGCAGAACACAACTTGAAGGTGTAGCAGAGGACAACCCGGAGTTCCAGCAGATGACAACCTGGAGGTGGGGCAGAAGACAACCTGGAGGTACAATAGAATACAACCTGTAAGTGCAGCACAAGAGTACAGCAGAGGAAAACCTGGAGGTACAACAGAATACAACCTGTAAGTGCAGCAAAAGACAACCTGAAGGTGTAGCAGAGGTCAACCTGGAGTTCAAGAAGATGACAACCTGGAGGTGGGGCAGAAGCCAACCTGGAGGTACAACAGAATACAACCTGTAAGTGCAGCAGAAGAGAAACTGCAGGTGGAGCAGAGGACAACCTGGAAGTCCATTGGAAGACAACCTGTAGGTACAGCAGATGACAACCTAGAGGTACAGCAGAACACAACATTCAAGTCAAGTAGTAGAAAACCTATGGAGTAGAAGACAACCTGGAGCTCCAGCAGAAGACAACCTGAAGATGGGGCAGAAGACAACCTGGAAGTATAGCAAAAGACAATCTGAAGGAACACCAGAAGACAACCTGGAGGTACATCAGACATCCTGGAGATACAGCAGAAGACAACATAAAAGTCCAGAGGAGGACGTCGTTTTGTGTGGACAAAAGACAACCTGGAAGTGGCGCAGACTAGCTGAAGGTTCAGGAAAAGACAACATGAAGGTGCATCAGAAGACAACCTGGAGGTACAGCGGAGGACCACCTAGAGGTAAAGAAGACATCCTGGAGGTATATCAGAAGACAACCTGGAGGTGCAGCAGAAGACAAGCTTTAGGTGCAGAAGATGACAACATGGAGGAACAGCAGCAGACAACCTAGAGGTACAGCAGAAGACAACCTATAGGTACAGCAGAGGGCAACCTGGAGGTGCACAGAAGAGAACCCGGGGGAGAAGCAAGCATCATGAAGGTACAGCAGAACACAACTTGGAGGTACAGCAGCGGACAACCTGAAGGTGCAGCAGACGACAACCTGAAGGTACAGCAGAATACAACCTGAAGATGGAGTAGAAGGGAACCTGGATGAATAGCAGAAGACAACCTGAAGGGACAGTGGGAGACAACCTGGAGGTACAGCAGATATCCTGGAGATACAGCAGAGGACAATGTGAATTTATAGCAGGGGACAACGTGTTCGGTCAAGAGAAGAGAGCCTGAAAGTGCAGCAGAGAAGCTGGAGGTTCGGCAAAAGAGAACCTGAAGGTGCAGCAGAAGAAAACCTGGAGGTACAGCGGAGGACATCCTGGATGTACAGCAGAAGACAACCTGGAGGTATAGCAGGAGACAACAAGGAGTTGCGGCAAAAGATAACTCGGAGGTACAGATGACAACCTGGAGGTATAGCAGCAGAGAACCAGGAGATACAGCGGAAGACAACCTGTAGGTACAACAGAAGACAACTTGGAGGTGCAAAAGAAGAAGACCAGGAGGTTAAGCAAACAGCTTGAAAGTACAGCAGAAGTCAACCTGGAGGTGAAGCAAACAGCTTGAAGATATAGCAGAAGACAACCTGCAGGTACAGCAGAAGACGACAACCTAAAGGTACAGCAGAAGGCAACCTGAAGATGGAGGAGAATGCAACCTGGAGGTATAGCAGAGGACAACCTGAAGGGACAGCAGGATACAACCTGGAGGTACAGCAGACAACATGGAGATACAAAAGAGGACAAAGTGAAATACAGCAGAGGACAACTTGTTGGGTCAAGAGAAGAGAACCTGGAAGTGCAGCAGAGAAGCTAGAGGTTCAGCAAAAGACAACCTGAAGGTGCAGCAGAAGACAACCTTGAGGTACAGCGGAGGACAACCTGAAGGCACAGAAGAAGACAACCTGGAGATAAGGGAAAATAACAACCTGGAGGTGGAACAAAAAACAACCTTGAGGTGTGAAAAATGACAAACTGGAGGTACAGCAGCAGACAATCTGGAGGTACAGCAGAAGACAACCTGTAGGTATAGTAAAGGGCAACCTGAAGGTGCAGCAAAGGAGAACCTGGAGGTGCAACAGTAAACAAAATTCATATATAAGAAATGACATCCTCGTTGTATATCAGCTATCAACCTGGCGGTACAGCAGAAAACAACCTGACGTACAGCAGATGAGAACCTGGAGCTGCAGAAGAAACCTGGAAGTGAAGCAAACAGCTTGAAGGTACAGCAAAAGACATACTGGAGGTGAAGCAAAAAGCTTGAGTTACAGCAGAAGACAACTTGGAGGTGTAGCAGAAGACAACATGGAAGTGAAGCAAACAGCTTGAAGGTACAGCAGAACACAGCCTGAAGGTACAGCAGAACACAACCTGAAGGTACAGTAGAACACAACCTGAAGGTACACCAGAGAGCAACCTCAAGATGCAGTAGAAGACAATCTAGTGGTACAGCAGATGTGAACCCTAGGTAGAGCAGAAAAAAAATCTGCAAGGATAGGAGAAGACAACCGAGAGGTGAAGGAAAAACTTTGAAGGTATTGCAAAAGACAACATGGAGGTGAAGTAAACAGCTTGAATGTACAGCAGAACACAACCTGGAGATACGGCAGAGGACACTAGGAGGTACAGCAAAAGAAAACTTGGAGGTGCAGCAGAGAAGTACCTGGAGGTACAGTAGAAGACAACATGGATGTGAAGGAAAATGCTTGAAGGTACAGCAGAAGACAACCTGAAAGTGCTGCAAAAGACAACCTGGTGGTGAAGCAAACAGCTTGAAGGTAAAGGAGAACACAGCCTGGAGGTACAGCAGAGGACAACATGATGAGCAGAGGAGGAAAACCTGGAGGTACATCAGAATACAACCAGTAAGTGGAGCAGAACATAACTTGAAGGTGTAGCAGAGGACAACCCGGAGTTCCAGCAGATGACAACCTGGAGGTGGGGCAGAAGCCAACCTGGAGGTACAACAGAATACAACCTGTAAGTGCAGCAAAAGACAACCTGAAGGTGTAGCAGAGGTCAACCTGGAGTTCCAGAAGATGACAACCTGGAGGTGGGGCAGAAGCCAACCTGGAGGTACAACAGAATACAACCTGTAAGTGCAGCAGAAGAGAAACTGCAGGTGGAGCAGAGGACAACCTGGAAGTCCATTGGAAGGCAACCTGTAGGTACAGCAGATGACAACCTGGTTGTACAGCAGAACACAACATTCAAGTCAAGTAGAAGAAAACCTGTGGAGTAGAGGACAACCTGGAGCTCCAGCAGAAGACAACCTGAAGATGGAGCAGAAGACAACCTGGAGGTATAGCAAAAGACAACCTGAAGGAACAGCAGAAGACAACCTGGAGGTACATCATATATCCTGGAGACACAGCATAAGACAACATGAAAGTCCAGAGGAGGACGTAGTTTTGGGTGAACAAAAGACAACCTGGAAGTGCCGCAGACAAGCTTAAGGTTCAGGAAAAGACAACATGAAGGTGCATCAGAAGACAACCTGGAGGTACAGCAGAATACAACCTGAAGATGGAGTAGAAGGGAACCTGGATATATAGCAGAAGACAACCTGAATGGACAGTGGGAGACAACCTGGAGGTACAGCAGATATCCTGGAGATACAGCAGAGGACAATGTGAATTTACAGCAGGGGACAATGTGTTCGGTAAAGAAAAAAGAACCTGGAAGTGCAGCAGAGAAGCTGGAGGTTCGGCAAAAGAGAACCTGAAGGTGCAGCAGAAGAAAACCCGGAGGTACAGCGGAGGACATCCTGGATGTACAGCAGAAGACAACATGGAGGTATAGCAGGAGACAACAAGGAGTTGCGGCAGAAGATAACTTGGAGGTACAGATGACAACCTGGAGGTACAGCAGCAGAGAACCAGGAGATACAGCGGAAGACAACCTGTAGGTACAACAGAAGACAACCTGGAGGTGCAAAAGAAGAAGACCAGGAGGTTAAGCAAACAGCTTGAAAGTACAGCAGAAGTCAACCAGGAGGTTAAGCAAACAGCTTGAAAGTACAGCAGAAGTCAACCTGGAGGTGAAGCAAACAGCTTGAAGGTATAGCAGAAGACAACCTGCAGGTACAGCAGAAGACAACCTAGAGGTGAAGCAAACAGCTTGCAGGTACAGCAGAAGAAAACTTGGAGGTGCAGCAGAAGACAACATGAAAGTGAAGCACAGAGCTTGAATATACAGAAGAATACAACCTAAAGTTACAGCGTATGGCAACCTGAGGTACAGCAGAATTCAATCTGGAGGTACAGCAGATGTCAACATGCAGGTACAGCAGAAGACAACCTGAAGGTACAACAGATGAGAACCTGGTGGTTAAGGAAAAACTTTGCCGGTAAAGCAGAAGACATCCTGGATGTGAAGCAAACAGGTTGAAGGTACAGCAGAACACAACCTGGAGGTACAGCAGTGGCAACCTGAAGGTGGAGCAGAGGGGAACCTGGTATTCAAGCAGATGACAACCTGGAAGTGGGGCAAAACACAACCTGGAGATACAGTAGGATACCACCTGTAAGTGGGGCAGAAGAGAACCCGAAAGTGGAGTAAAGGACAACCAGGAGGTCCAGTAAAAGAAATCCTGTAGGCACAGCAAATGAGAACCTGGAGGTACAGTACAGCACAACCTTGAAGTCCAGAAGAAGAAAACCTGGAGGTACAGAGGACAACCTGGAGGTGCAGCAGAAGAGAACCTGGTGGTACAGCAGTTGACAATCTGGAGGTAGAGCAGAAGACAACCTTAAGGTACAGGAGAAGACAACCTGAGGGTGGAGCAGGGGACAACATGGAGAACAGTAAAAGGCAACATGGAGGTGCAGCAGATGATAACCTGAAGGTACAGCAGAAGACAACCTGAAGATGGAGCAGAGGGCAACCTGGAGGTGTATCAGAGGACAACCTGAAGAGACAGCAGGAGAGAACCTGGAGGTGCAGCAGACAACGTGGAGATACAGTTGAGGACAAAGTGAAGTACAGTAGAGGACATCTTGTTGGGTCAAGAGAAGAGAACCTGGAAGTGCAGCAGACTAGCTATAGGTTCAGCAAAAGACAACCTGAATGTGCAGCAGAAGACAACCTTCAGGTACAGCGGAGGACAACCTGAAGGCACAGAAGAAGACAACCTGGAGATACGGGAAAATAACAACCTGGAGGTGCAACAGAAAACAATTTTGATGTATGAAAAATGACAAACTGGAGGTACAGCAGCAGACAACATGGAGGTACAGCAGAAGACAACCTGTAGGTATAACAGAGGGCAACCTGGAGGTGTAGCAAAAGACAATCGGAAGGTGCAACAGAAAACAACTTTCATGTATAAAAAATTACATCCTGGAGGTACATCAGCAGACAACCTTGAGGTACAGCAGAAAACATCCTGAGTTACAGCAGATGGGAACCTGGGGCTGCAGCAGAAGAAACCTGGAGGTGAAGCAAACAGTTTGTAGGTACAGCAGAAGAAAATCTGGAGGTGAAGCGAACAGTTTGAAGGTACTGCAGAAGACAACTTAAAGGCGAAGCACACACCTTGAAGGTTCCGCAGTAGACAACCTGTAGGTACAATAGAAGACAAACTGGAGGTGAAGCAAAAAGCTTGAGGTAAAGCAGAAGACAAATCGGAGTTGCAGCAGAAGACAACATGGAAGTGAAGCAAACCTCTTGAAGGTACAGCAGAACACAACCTGAAGGTACAGCAGAACACAACCTGAAGGTACAGTAGAACACAACCTGAGGGTGCACCAGGGAGCAACCTCAAGATGCAGTAGAAGACAATCTAGTGGTACAGCAGATGTCAACTGTAGGTGTAGCAGAAAACAATCTGCAAGGACAGCAGAAGACAACCGAGAGGTGAAGGAAAACCATTTGAAGGTACTGCAGAAGACAACCTGGAGGTGAAGCAAACAGCTTGACTGTACAGCAGAACACAACCTGGAGATACGGCAGATGACACCTGGAGGTACAGCAAAAGAAAACTTGGAGGTGCAGCAGAGAAGTGCCTGGAGGTACAGTAGAAGACAACATGGATGTGAAGGAAAATGCTTGAG
>NW_027264880.1:0-5192 GCF_036320965.1 Panulirus ornatus
CTTCAAATTTCCTCTAAATTTTGGTTCTCCACGCAATTCCTGCCCTTTGGCTCCCAAAGTGGTATTAAATAACTTTCGAAATGTTTTTTTCCCTTTTGATGCCTTCATGCCCCTTAATGCCTTTGTGACGCCAAAGGGATTTTAAATAAATCTTTAATTTCCTTTATTTTTTGATGCACCATGCAAAGGTATTGGACTTTGGCACCTCCTAAGTTTTAAGTAACTTTTAATTTCTCTTTCCCTTGATGCCACTATTCCCTGTAAAGGCTTTGAAGAGCCAAAGGGATTTATTAATCCTTCATTTCCTCCCTAAATTTTTCGTCCCAGAATTCTTCCCTTTGCATCCCCAAATGGATTTAAATAGCTTTCCAAATGTTTTCCTTTGATGCCTTATGCCCCTGTAATTGCCTTTGGCGGGCAAAGGATTTTAAAATAAATCTTTATTTGCCTTTTATTTTTTGGATAGCACCAAGCAAGTTGATTTCACCTCAAATTGTCTTTTTAGTAAACCTTTTAATTTGCTTTTCCCTAAGATGCATAAATCCCTTAAAGCTTTACGCCAGATTTAGCTTATCCTTCAATTTTCGCTCAATTTTGGATTTAATAACCTAATTTCTCTTGACTTTTGGATCCCAAATGCATTAAAGTAACTTTGGAAATGTTCTACCTTTATGCCTTATCCCCTGTAATTGCCTTTGCGCGCCAAGGGCATTTAAATAAACCTTTAAATTCTAATTTTAATTTTTGGATGCCCCATCGTAATTTCTTTGCACCCAAAGTTCTTTACTATAACTTTCAAATGTGCTTTCCCTTAGTTCCACTTTCCCTTTTGTAAGGCCCTTTAAGAGCCAAAGGGGTTTAGATATCTTAAATTTTCCTTAATTTTCTTTTGTTATGCAATTCCCATTGCAACTTTGGCATCCCCAAAGGGCTTATAAAGTACTTCAAATGTTTCTTTCCCTTTTGATGCCTCTATTCCCTGTAATTGCCTTTGGCGCCAAAGGGATTTAAATAATCCTTCATTTTTTTTATTTTGGATGCCACCATGCAACTGTATTGCCTTTGGCACCCCAAAGGTTTAAATAAATTTAAATTTTTTTCCTTTTCTTCAACTCCAATTACTTGCGCCCAAAGGCTTTAAGACAAAGGTTTAATTATCCTTCAATTTTCCCTCAAATTTTGATGCCTCACGCAATCCCTAACGTTGGATCCAAATTTAAAGTTAGCTTTCAAATGTTCTTTCCCTTTATGCCTCTAAGCACTTGTAAATGCTTTGTGCCTATGATCTTACTAAACTTTTGTTGTCTTTTTTGAAGACCATGCGCTTTTTGGATCCCATTGGCAAACCTAAATGGTTTCCTAAGTAATATTTTTAATTTATCGTCTTTCCCTTCAGTATGCCATATTCCCCTGTAAAGGCCTTTGAAGACGCAAAGGAGTTTAGATTAATCCTTCAATTTTTCCTAATTTTTGGATGCTCTACAGCAATTCTCTTGACCTTTGGTATCCCCAAAGTGCATTAAGTAAGCTTTCAAAGTTTCTTTCCCTTTGATGCCTTATGCCCTGTAATTGCCTTTGGCGGCCAAAGGGGATTTAAATAAACTTTAATTTGTCTTTTTTTTTTGGATGCACCATGCAAAGTATTGACTTTGGCACCCCTAAAGGCTCTTTAATGTAAACTTTTATGGTCTTTCCCTTTAATCCACTTAATTCCCTTAAAGCCTTTGAGACGCAAGGGATTTAGATTAATCCCTTCAAATTTTATCTTAAATTCTTTTTGGCTCCCCAGCAATTCCTTGCCTTTGCATTCCCCAAGTGGATTTAATACTCTAATGCCTTTAAATTTTTGTCCCTAAAGATCTCTATGCCCTTAATTCCCTTTGGCGTTAAAGGGGTTTGAAATTAACTCCTTTGATTTGCCCCTTAATTTTTGGTCCAAGATTAAAGTAATTGGATTTTTGTCCTTCCTTAAAGTCCTTAAAGTAAAATTTGATTGTCTTCCTATTCAATTTTCCTCTTAAAGCTTTGAAGTACCCAAAGGGTTTGAAACCTTCATCCTCAAATTATTTGATGCTCCATTCTTTCCTTTTGACTTGGTCATCCCCGTGATATGTAGCTATGCCAAATGTTTTACTTAATTAATTTCCTTTTTTATTCCTTAGATTGCCATTGGCGCAAAGGGATTTAAAATAAACCTTTAATTTGTTTTTTATTTTTTGGATGCCACCATGCAATGTATTGGACTTTGCAAGCCCCCAAAGGGTATTTTAGTAACTTTAATTAAGTTTTCCCTTAAGTTTCATATTCCCTAAAGGCATTTTGAATCCCAATGATTAAAGTAGTTTAGCATAATTCTTCCATTTTATCCTTCCAAATTTGTGCTTCCCAATGATTTATGATCCTCAATGGCTTATTGAAGCTTGCAAATGTTTCTTTGCCTTTTAGCTAGCCTGTAATTCTTTGGCCAAGATTAAAATACCTTAATTTGCTTTTATTTGGATGCACCTCATTATTAGATTTGGACCTAACGGATCTTTAATTTAATTCCATCTTCAGAGCCCAATTCCCCTTAAGGCCTTGACCGAAAGGATTTGAAATAATTTCTAAATTTTATCTGCTTTTTGATTTGGATCCCCAAAGTGGCATGGACTAAATTTGTTTCTTTCCCTTATGATGCCTCTATGCCCCTGTAATTGCCTTTGGCGGCGCCAAAGGGGATTTAAAATAAACCTTTAATTTGTCTTTTTATTTTTGGATGCCACCATGCAACTGTATTGGACTTTGGCACCCCCAAAGGGTATTTTAAGTAAACTTTTAATTAGGGTCTTTCCCTTTAGATACCACTATTCCCCTGTAAAGGCCTTTGAAGACGCCAAAGGGGATTTAGATTAATCCTTCAATTTTCATCTAATTTTTGGATGCCTCACCGCAATTCTCTTGACCTTTGACATCCCCAAAGTGGCATTAAAGTAAGCTTTGCAAATGTTTCTTTCCCTTTTGATGCCTCTATGCCCCTGTAATTGCCTTTGGCGGCTCCAAAGGGGATTTAAACTAAACCTTTCATTGTTCTTTTTACTTTTGATGCCACCGTGCAGCTGTATTGGACTTTGGCACCCTAAACGGTTTTTATATAAAATTTTAATTTATCTCTTTCCTTCAGATGCCACTACTCCCCTGTAAAGGCCTTTGAAGACGCCAAAGGGATTAGATTAATCCTTCAATTTTCCTCTAAATTTTTGATGCTCCACGCAATTCTCTTGCCCTTTGGCATCCCCAAAGTGATTAAAGTAAGCTTTCGAAATGTTTCTTTCCCTTTTGATGTCTATGCCCCTGTAATTGCCTTTGGCGGCGCCAAAGGGGATTTAAATAAATCTTTAATTTTCTTTTATTTTGGATGCCACCATGCAAGGTATTGGACTTTGGCACCCTAAACGGTCTTTAAGTAAACTTTAATTTGTCTCTTTCCCTTCAGATGCCACTATTCCCCTGTAAAGGCCTTTGAAGACGCCAAAGGGATTTAGATTAATCCTTCAATTTTCCTCTAAATTTTTCGATGCTCCATCGCAATTCCTTGCCTCTCCACGCAATTCTCTTGCCCTTTGGCATCCCCAAAGTGGTATTAAAGTAAGCTTTCGAAATGTTTCTTTCCCTTTTGATGCCTCTATGCCCCTGTAATTGCCTTTGGCGGCGCCAGAGGGGATTTAAACTAAATCATTAATTTGTCTTTTTGTTTTTGGATGCCACCATGCAAAGGTATTAGACTTTGGCACCCCTAAACGGTCTGTTAAGTAAACTTTTCATTTCTCTCTTTCCCTTCAGATGCCACTATTCCCCCTAAAGGCCTTTGAAGACGCCAAAGGGGATTTAGATTAATCCTTCAATTTTTCTCTAAATTTTTGGATGCCTCACCGCAATTCTCTTGACCTTTGGCATCCCCAAAGTGGCATTAAAGTAAGCTTTCCAAATGTTTCTTTCCCTTATGATGCCTCTATGCCCTGTAATTGCCTTTGGCGGCGCCAAAGGGGATTTAAAATAAACCTTTAATTTGTTTTTTTATTTTGGATGCCACCATGCAACTGTATTGGACTTTGGCACCCCCAAAGGGTATTTTAAGTAAACTTTTAATTAGGGTCTTTCCCTTTAGATACCACTATTCCCCTGTAAAGGCCTTTGAAGACGCCAAAGGATTTAGATTATCCTCAATTTCCTAATTTTGATGCTCCGCAATTCTCTTGCCTTGGCACCCCAAATGGATTAAAGTAAGCTTCAAATGTTTCTTCCCTTTTGTGCTTTCCCTGTAATGCTTGGCGCCAAAGGATTTAATAACCTTATTGTCTTTATTTGGATCCACCTGCAGTATTGGACTTTGCACCCAAGGTTTTAATAAATTAATATCTTTCCCTTGATGCCATTTCCCCTGTAAAGCCTTTGAAGCGCCAAGGTTTAGATAATCCTTCAATTTCTCAATTTTTGAGCTCACCAATTCCTTCCTTTGCATCCCCAAATGGATTAAGAACTTTGAAATGTTCTTTCCCTTTGTGCCTATGCCCTGTATTGCCTTGGCGCAAGGATTTAATAACTTTTTCTTTTTTTTTGGATGCACCAGCAAGGTTTGACTTTGGCACCAACGGTTTTAAGTAAACTTTTATTTGTCTTCCCTTCAGATGCACTTCCCTGTAAAGCTTGAAACCAAAGGATTGATAATCTTCAATTCTCTAAATTTTGTCTCATATCTCTTGCCCTGGCTCCCAGTGATAAGTAGCTTTCAATGTTTCTTCTTTTAGCTCTGCCTGTATCTTTGGCCGCCAAGGGATTAAATACTTTATTTTTTTTTTGGATCACATGCAATATTGCTTGCACCAAGTTTAAAACTTTTAATGGGCTTCCTTTATCCACTATTCCCTGTAAGGCTTGAAGACGCCAAGGATTTGATTATCTTCAATTTTCCTAAATTTGTGCTCCACAATTTCTGCCTTTGCATCCCAAAGTGATAAGTAAGTTTCAAATTCTTCCCTTTTGATGCATGCCGTATTCCTTTGCGCCCAAGGATTTAAAATAAATCTTTTAATTTGTCTTTTTATTTTTGGATGCCACCATGCAAAGGTATTGGACTTTGGCACCCCTAAACGGTGTTTAAGTAAATTTTAATTTCTCTTTCCCTTCAGATGCCACTATTCCCTGAAAGGCTTTAA